>NC_079462.1:29721938-30024968 GCF_026250575.1 Diorhabda carinulata | reverse complement strand
TCATGAGCTGATTCACCCGGCATCGTTTTTTTTATCTTCCTCGTTTCTCGGTATTGTTGTCATGATATGTGGTTCGTTCGGTCACTAAATACTCATTCAAGGCATTTGGTTAGGTGATTCCTGTATCCAGAGGCATTTTTGGAGACTGCAAATATTGTTGAACTAAATTTACTACCTCCAGTATAGGAAGCCAGAATTGTATATAAGTTAGAAAGGTAAAATCACAAACAGCCGGCAGGAGCAGGCTTGCTTCTGATCTTGTATCTAAATTTGCTTTTGTTGGATCTTGAAAATGTTTCAAACTACTCACAATCGTCTCTATTTTTTATTTTACAACTTTTACTGACTCGTAATGAGCACTCCAGCGAGTATCCGATAAACGTTTTGAGTTTTTTCCAGTTTTCTTTTTCAGTAATTGCCATCTCTCTGTAGATGACGAAAAGAACGAATATAATTTCTCTAGAGATTTAACAACTAATATGTCAGGGTTATGAGCACAGTGCATTGCCGCGCAGAATTTTTATATTCTGGGTGGCAATTAACTATTATGGACAAGCTTGACACTTACCATAAGGCGAGCCATTTATTCGTCTCGTCATCTATTCTCATCTTTGTTGTGTTTTTACTCAAAGGGAAACCACACGAAGGCATAATTTTGGTTTCTTTTTATTGCATTGCCACTGAAGTTCATCTTACGTCCTGAGAAGGAGTGAGAGGTGATGAGACATTATAACTCATTTGATCGTCTTCAGAAGTGCGCTTCTTGTGGGCCCTTCCATTTATTTTCAAACTTCGATTGTACTAAGCACAAGTCTTGTTTAAGATTTGATCAGAGGAACGCGGAAGCATTTGGGGCCCTTCCGCCCTCTTGTTAGGCCGCCACTGGATCTACCCTTCACGTCTGTTTGTGTATAGTACCTTATATCTTTGATTTATTCATTGGTTTTCCTCTTACTTCTTTCTTCTGAGTTGGTAAAAAGTATTTTTGTAAGAAAATATATGAATATTTTGAATAACTACAGATTTTGATATATTTTTTATTGTTCAACCTTCCTACAAACGATCTAAATTATTAAAACAAATACTTCTTATAAATAATGTAGTTTTTCTGGTCATTCTCATCTCATCACTATTCTACACTTCCACAATATCTAAATTAAACCTGTTTTATTGTTGGGTTCATTATTTACAAAACATATAACTCGTTTTTTCACCAAAAAGTCCTTTGTTTACATCCTAATGGTCAATAGTAGACTTGTTAGTCAAATAGTAACCGAAGCATTCCGTGAGCAAGACAAATTACAGATTTTAGAAAGGAGTTAGAGATAAGAAGTTTCTCTTTTAGCGTTTCTTTTGTAGCAGCGTTTCTTTTGTTCTGTAAAAAGTAATGAGCGTTTTTTTTTTCTATAGCAAACAAACGAACAATGACCTGCTAATGTCGATTACTGAACGAACGACATATACAAGGCGATCCAATTAAGATAAGTAGTATTTATGTCAAATTACTCTAAATTCTACTAGAAATAGATAAGTATATTGAAAGGAAACTCTTTTAAGTCAATTAAATTGGCTTAAATAAATAAAAATATTCCAGTAAAGGATTTTCCAAATTGATAATAATTGACAGAAACAACGCAAAAATATCAACAATAATATATTTGTAACAAAAATAATGAACTTTGCACTAACTATGTATTCAAAATTCAAGCTGTGCAACCCATCATAAGCTATGCAGCTTTCATATGGTGGCCAAGAACAAAACACTACAAGTCATCTTAGACTTGCCCTAAAATGAAGTCCAGCGACCTGAGGTTATATTAGCATGTCTTTCAAACTATTCTTAAGCAAAAATAATGAAATTATTGAAAAACCAACTTCCCAGGCACAATGAAGAGAAAACATCTGTCACCAAATGGCAGCCATGACGGTGAGCCGGCAGCCCAACGGTTTACCTTTGAACAATGTTATTTTTTTTTGGGACACCTTGTAGTTCGAATAAATGACATTTCCTTTAGATGGATGAGGTAACTAATTGAAGCTACAAATGGAGAATTTTACATATAATTGTTTTACATGAATGTAAATATGTAATTTGTGTTATCATTATTTCCTGCACTCAGATAACGCTATCCCAATAACTATGCATAAATAAATGATACTCTAAATTAAATCACGCAAATCAATACGAACGCTCGTTGTGAAGAAACATTCCATCATAAAAATAACCACAAAATGGAGGTGTGAATATAATGAATCAATACACAAAACATTCATACTTCGTAAGAATGTGTACTAACGATACAGAAATTCTACAAGAAGACAGTATCAAAAACCTAGTAATCCATTTGATAATGCAAACTACATATTAGAAAAAAGAGAGAGCAACTTTATATTAAAACAAACTGCACTAGATTGTAGGGAAAAGAATAAAAAGTCTTTAACCTATATAGTTCTATGCAATCCAAAATACTACGACAAATAATAGATGTCCCATGGTATGTATTAAGCCACATTTCTACAAGTAGATTTCGTTGTACCAACAATCCAAGAAGTTATTGAAGATAAAATAAAAAAGATTACAAAAACTCATCCAAATTCACTATCAGAACTTTTGCGTGACAAGGCACAACAAACGACTAAAGAAAGCGTGGTCAACAGACCTAACAAGGAGTATTAGAGGGTAATTCGCTGGATGTAAACCACGCAAAGACCTTACAGTTGCTAGAGTGGCCAATAATGATTTTAAGAGTAGCCCGCAAAGTTTAAATTATACAATTTTCATACACCTAAATTGTTTGTTTGAATATGTACTTGAAACCCTGAGCTAGACTTCACTGTTTGGGGCGGATATGTGCTGAAAATTTTTCTAAGCTGATAAATGTTTTCACACTATCGATCGTCTCGTTGAATTTTATACAATTTGGCATTCTTCGTGAATTTTCGACAGACCTCCCGGAATTTTCCATGCAAATTGAATGTCTATATTTTATTTGCAGAGCAAGAGTAAGTACAATAATTTTTCCACACGCAATACGAACCAGGAGACTGTTACAATTGCCGCATTAAAGTTGCTGATAGTTGAATTAAACATAATTATTTCAGTATAGATGTATAAAAAAAGTTAAGTTAGAGAAGTGTTATTTCAAAATTTCAAAAATAAATCGGAAATATTGGCATCCTTAAATCCTTAGAATAGAATAATTTATCCAACATGTTGATATTTGTGGACAAGTACTAGAACGCATGCTCAAGATACCGTGGACAGCTATGCAAACAAACGATGCAGTCCTTAACAGAGCAAATGCGGTTCGTGAGTTGGTGGATAACTTTAAATACAGGAAAATTGCTTATTTGGGACACATAATGCGTGGTAGTCGGTTTAATATCCTCCATTTGATTATGATGGTTAAAGTTGAAGGTCGTAGAGCAATTGGAAGGAAGCAAGCCTCTTGGTTGAAGAATATTAGAGAATGGACTGGGATAAGAGAAGCAGAACAGTAACTAGCTCAAGATAGAAAGAGTTTTGCCAGTGTCAAGGGGACTTGATACAGCACACCAAGAAGAAGACTGGAACTCAATAATGTTATGAATGCTGCATTTAAAATATCCATAAGATCTTAAAGTTTGTCACGTCGTTAGTTTCGCGCTTATACAGACGTAAGACATTTAAGTTGGGCTGCATACAAGATTTAAAAAACTACAACCAACAATATGCTCAAATTTGAAAACTAAATATGTTTCACATCCTTTAATAACAGATTTAGGCCGGACGCAAGCTGAGACGCAGTGAACACGTGCAGGGCAGCACAGAGCAAGGGAAGAAAGGGAGAAAACTGTGTGCAGTTGCCTCCGCATATTGAGACCGAGTTTCATACTTACCGTTCTTTAAATTAAGTTCGTATGCAATTGTTGTCCAAATATCTTGTTTGAATTTAATTTTCATATAGTTCGGGTGACTTGTATTATATAACACTGGGTGGTTTCGCACTAGTTCAATAAATTGTTCTTCACAAGATTCCATTTTCCCTAAACGCCTTTAGGCAACTGTGCGAGTGTGATGCAGTTTCTGTGGGACATTCACGAATGCCACATTAGCCACGTCCGGAGCAGTACTGCTCTGCCTCTCAATTCGTGCGGTCCCATTAGACAACAAGAGTTAAAGAAATTGTGCTGCCCTGCACGTGTTGGCTGCGTCTCAACTTGTGCCCGGCCTAAGAAAGGTTTCTTGATCTTACTTACCAATACGATTAGAGGAGAGCAATAATTTGAAGCCAATTAAAGATAAACTAATGCTTGTTATGCTCATAATAGTTATTCATGCAACAAGTGAGTAAAGTACTACTTACGGCAATTCCTAGTTACATACAAAATTTTTCTACGTCCGTAATTCTTATTTTGTAATAGTGATATCAAAAGTACAACTGTGAGCATTATTAATTTGAAGTGAAGAAGAAGTTGGTACTTGAATCGGCAGCATTTAACGAGTAAAGAAATAACACCGTCTATAGTTGTATTAGTACTTATTGGATTGTAGGTAGGATCGTGAACATTTACAATGTTGCTTAGAGTCAAACTAGTTGTTCTCTTTTCACTGCTGAATTCATTTTGTTTTTTATTAAGTCGTTTACGTAACCCTCCGCAACTGTGTTGGATTTCCACCCACCGTGCTTATTTAGTTTAATTATATCACCACCGGAATCCACTAATAGAGGCGCCGAGGAGCGTCGAAATGTATGCCCAGTGTAGTTTTTTTGGATTCGGTAAATTCAAATAGATATTGATACCTATAACTTAGGTTTTACATTTTCCATTTCTATACTGCAAAAAGAATGATCTGTTTTGATATTTATGTTTGATATTAAAATTTTTTGCTTCCATCCCTTATGCATGAGATAATGATTGTCTGGAGCTTGCAACAGCAATTTATTAATTTCTTCACGGGCAAATTTTTTAAATTTTTTGAGTCTATAGCCAACCAATTTTTCTAATATGCAATGAGTTTCGAGTATTTACTGATGTCTACGACGTTATTTACCATTAGGGTGCCTTTCAGTTTTGAATTAGTCGACCAAAGTGTAGAATACTTCCACATTTTGGATTTAGTTTCAAAGTAAGTTACTAAACTCTTTCTGTGAAGCTGTTTATGCCTTTTTTAGTACGCCACGCCATAAAAGAATAATATTCCTTCAAATTCTCCCTGGAGTTATCAGGGAGAAGATTCATAGTCGCTGCAGTTGCCGATTTTCTGGTGTGCAGTTTAAACTCTCTTCACTATTACTCTTCATAACTAATAATAATACTACACTTAAATAAGACACAAAACGGATTTTCTGAACGAATATCAAGAAATAAAAGTGAAACAGTTTATCAGAAAAACGTTCACAGCCCACTATTTTGATAAAACAATTTTATAATTGCGTTGAAAAATGACAAGTTACGGCACTTTTTTTAACGCAAAAGCGTGAAAAAATGAACCACTACGGTACTTTTTTTCACGCTCTCTGACCGATTCAGAAATTACATTCTTTATGAATGCAAATGAATGAAAAAAAAAAACGTGAATATTATAACGGACGTAGAAAAAAATTATTATCAAAATTTGTGAATCTCAAAAAAAATCGTATAACAAATATTCCGATATCATTACATTGCTTCTCTAGAGAAGCTTCTTTAGAGAAGATTGAGTGAACTAGAAGACTTCTCTATTGCCGATTTAATAAGAAACTAAACAATTTTCTTGTTACTACAAATTTAGGAGACTCTGAAGAATAGATAATAAAAATAAAAGTGAACAAATTCCAAGTCTCTGGTTTCAGATTTCAATTTTTGTAAACTGACAAGAATAGATAAATATATAACAATTGTTACACGTTGCAATGCCTTTTTCGAATCAATATATTCACGTAAATCCACATTTTCATTTTTATAGATATGATCAAAACGAAACATCGATAGTAAATAATAGATCAACATCATATTTGTGACTTGCTTCAAGTTTATGAGAGCCAAATTTTGAATAACTTGGTGTACTTAATTACCTGTAAACTATATTTTACCGGAGAAGTCGCCTCTACAAAATAAAAGTTTCACCACACCTCGTATACATTAACGTCGAATCCTATAAACACGTCTATTTCTAAATTTTTTAACCTTAAAGAACTTCTTCATAAAGATGTCTATAAAAATAATACCAAAGCTATTAGATATATTTAAAGCGCTGCTTTCAAAACCAAGATTGAGAGAAAGATAAATGGATTGATGGAGTAGATTTACAATGGGAAAGATAAACCGAGTAATGACAATTGGAACTGCAGAAAATCTACGAAAGCTGCCTTGAAAACGTTTATTTAAAAACCTGATTCTGTTAATCAATGATTGAAATACAAATGATAGATACATAACGTTGAATAATATCTACCACTACCGTTACTTAATACCATAATAAAGCACAACCTGTACATTATAGATGGCAAAATGTCGTGAGTTACTTTTTAAATTGAATGAATGAATAAAAAAGTCGTTTTAAAGTTACTCAATTTATAATTGAAAAGAATAAAACACTTGAAATCTATGAAATTAACTATACATCAGGGAATAGTGATTTTTTTGCATTAATTTTATTTTAAATTATACGTCCTACTCCCAAAATTAATTTTGTTTGTATTGTACTAATTATCCAATCTTAATTTTCTCACTAGTAATAATTTTATTTAGTTTCGTTTCATTATAAAAATAAACTTACCCTAAAGAGGTCAAGATCCATGCTTAATTCAATTTCTACATCACTTCTTAAAAAAAGTTCGAAATTTTCAAGAAAAATAAAACAAGTCAAAACACCAAAACGAATTACCCGGGCCCGGCGTTTTTTTTTACCTTAACGACAAAATACCGATACTTCTCGACGCACGGCGATTCCTTCAATGCATCTCTGAATGCTCTTCCGCGTTTTCCTGGAATATTACCCTACGTCGACGTCGTAATGGAGCGTCTCTGGAAAGTAGTTTTGATAAGCGAAAGCAGAAGGGTGATATGGAACGTGCGCAATGTGGGAGTATCGATTTTGCATCTGGAGTAGAGGTGTGGAAGCAGCAGATACCGAGGTAACCGTGAATTATTAATAAACGACAACATAGAATGGGTACATTGCGTGAATAGTGTGGATGGTTTCTATTATTAGATTGGGAACTAATCTAATGTAAAATCGAATGTGATTCCACTGATCCTGACAAAATTTTTCAATGGTAAAAGAATATTTTAAATATTATCATCATTATCAGTGGAGCAAGGGCATCTGTCGATGTTTCAGTTGCAGTGGTAAAAGTCGTTTCTACCCGATCTAACTCTTGACTGTTTATCGTTAGGCGCACTGGAGGATGTTGATTTTTGCTTATGGTCCAAATTCTTCATTTGCTGCTTATATTCTTTGCATAATATTTTGTAGCTCTTCATTTTTATTTGCTATAATTACTATATCATCGGCATATCTAATGTTGTTGATTGCTTCTCCGTTGTTTTTGATATCATCTGATAGATCTGCCCGAGATTTTGTAAATATTTCTTCGAAGTAAATGTTGAATAGAAGAGGGGACAGAATTGAACCCTATCGCACTTCCATCTTGACAGCAATTTCTCTACTTAGCGAATTACCTACTTACTTTTACTTTTGCAGATTAACTCCAATACATATTAGCTATAATACGAATATCTTTTTCGTCAATGACAGTGTTTCTAAAAACCTCGATAAGTTCTTTGCGTTTGACGTTATCTAAAGCTTTGGAGAAATCGATAAAGCACAGGTGTACCTCTTTGTTCATATCGCTGAATCTCTGGATGAGAACCTGTAGGCTAAAGATATTTGTTTCACATTTTGAGTGCGAAGATGTGATGATATCTAGTTAGCCTAGACCAGTTCCGTGAATAAACAAAATATTACATTACCATAACAACGAACAATAACTTATTAGAAATGTAAGTGTATAGTTTGACATCAAAAAAGTAAACCAGAGTTACCCAATAAATTAAAAGAAAAAAGATGTCCACCGAAAATGCTGAAATCAAAATATTGGAGTATCGAGCCATCATCAAGTAGCTGTATTTAGAAGTGTTAAGAGGTGAGCAGATTTACGAGTTAAATTTTCCATTGAAGATGATGACCGATCGGGAAGGCCAATTTCTGTGTCAGTCCCCGAAAATATCGATGCTGTTCATGGCATAATTTTAACAGACCGTCAAATTGGGCTAAAACGGATATCTGAAGCACTGGATATTTCATACGAACACGTTCATCATATACTTCACGTCAATTTGGACATGAGAAAAATTTCTGCAAAATGGATCCCCAAATGTTTGAATGTTAACCAAAAGCGTGCAAGGGTAGAAGCATCGCGTTCGATCTGTGCTCGATTTGAAAACGATGTAGACTTCTTAAACCGAATTGTTACTATGTATGAGACTTGGGTACATTTCTACGATCCAGAAACAAAGCAACAATCGATGGAATGGCGACACTCTGGTTCTCCAAGACCTAAGAAGTTTCGTGTCCAAAAATCTGTAGGAAAAGTTCCTGCATCAGTTTTTTGGGATTGTCATGAAGTAATCATGATTGATTTTTCGAATAAGAGTTGAACAATAAGTGTAGATTACTATTCGACAATACTGACCACTCTACGGGAAAAAATTAAAGAGAAAAGACGAGGAAAGCTATCCAATGGTGTTTTGTTTTTGCAGGACAACGCTCCTGCACACAAATCTCATGCTATCAACTCTTTCCTCAACTGAAAAAAAGTTTAAAAGGTCGTAAATTTTCTTCCAAATAGGAGGTGATAAAAGCTGTGGAGGTCTGGTTTGTAGAGCAAAAAGAAACGTTGCAGGTTCGCTGTAATAAACGTATCCCATTAATAGGAGAATATGTTGGGTGATAAAATATTTTGACATTGAAATTTCATTTGGTTCTATAGTAGGCAAATTTTCAATATATCCTCGTATATTTGATTTTGTATAATTTTAGAAAAATCTTCGTTATGCGATTTATCTAGCTTATTCGGCGATAGTGTTCACAAAGGTTAGCATCTGGTTTTTCAGGAATAGCGATAATAGTTGCAACCTGTCCTTAGAAATTTTTCCTCTATTATATATGGTGTTGAAACGGGGTGGTCGAAATATCTATTAACTGATTTTCTGTTTCGCCCATTAATTTCAGTTTTCACCCTGTATGCTGTAATTACCGGGTCTCTGGTCGTGCTTTAAGAACCATAAAATTTTGCAAAAAAGAAAAATATACATAAGTTTTGTCTTATTTTTTGTTTTATTTAATGGTTTAAAACGTGAAAATACCCTGTATACTATGATAAAGAATTACAACCTCGATTAACATAAAAAAGATACTTTTTGACTCAATAAAAGTATAAATAAATTTCTATGCCAGTTTATAAAGTGAAATTATAGAAAATGGTAGTAAAAAATTTTTTGTTGTGAATTCAGTATGAAAAAAGACTTCTATTAACCGATTACTGGTAGACTTTTGACGTACTATATGATCTGTTAGCTACATTCCAATTTTCTCCACAACTAGATTGAAATTTCAATTCTCGTGGAAAGACGCGATATCATTTTTTTTATTGTCTCGATTTACAGTTATTGATTATTTATATTTCCATCCCCTAAACACATTATTTTTATACGGAACAGTAGAATCAAAAATTATAATCTTCAGACAGCATCGCCTGTGACAAAATAAAATGAAAAAATCTGGATTGTCTGGCGAATGTGAAAATATTGAATAGAATAACGGTTCCATTTCGTCCCATCTCCATTTCAAGTCGGAAATTACACACAAGGTGTTTTATGCGTTTGGTGCATTTACTCCATTTATTATTCGTGGTAAGTCGAGTGTATTCGTTATATTTTTATTAGGGGTGTTAGAGGGTGCATGTGGATGTATTTGTTTCAGGATATTCTAGCCATTTTCTAAGCCTTTAATAACCTAATTGACATTAATGTATCGGAACGACAAACCAATTTACTTTGAATGGGGGTTATAAAGAAATAATTTTATTATCTTGATGAAATAAAATAAAGCAATTACAGTAGTCACTTTTTCTTTATCCACACGAGTAGCGTGACTTTAAGCGACATGACAATGTGCATGTTTCTCTTTCAACATTTATTTTCACTATTAACTTCAGTTCCCACAACTACTCCAAATCAAAATCGTCTCCTATGTGCGCAGTATACAGATACTCAACAAGACGCGGGTAAAAGATCTGGGTAAAAATTTAGCCCATACTATAAATCGACCACGTAATTATAAAGAAAAGAAGATTGTTAGTTGCCACTCGTTATAGTTCCAGCTACTGAGAGTGAGGTAAAACAAATAATTAATAATGACTTGAAACCCAAAAAGAACCCTGGATATAATGATATCAGTGCTGAAATGCTGAATAATTTTAAGATTTCACTAGAAACAGGGCACTTTCCAAAAGCATTCAAAAACAGTTTTGTATTATACCAATTTTTAAATCTGAAGACAGGAATCATGTGGTAAATCATCGTCCAATCTCAATGATAACAAGGTTAACAAAAGTATTAGAAAAGATCGTGAAAATTAGAGTGATTAAATTCTTGGAAAAACATAATCTATTTTCAAATTCTCAATTTGGGGTTAGAAATGATAAGTCAACTCAAGATGCAATACATTTATCAACAAACACTATTTATGAATGCATAGATTAAGATAAACCAGTAACAGGGATATTTCTTGATTTGGCAAAGGCTTTCGACACCGTCAATCATTCCAAATCCAAACTATTAGCTGTCATATTTGTACACGTGTCTTTTGAAGGCTAGAACTACGGATTTATAATACTATTAGCGTCATTTATTTGTGAGCTTACGAAATTTTCAGACTAAACTTGTTAAGACCACTTTTACAAATGTACATTAAATAGAGCTGCTTCTGTTCTGTTCTTTGTACTAGTTTATTCAAATAAAAGTTTGTCTTCGTTGTTTAAAATAGCAAGTAAAAACTCGCTCTGTATATTTATCTTTGAAAATTGCGTCAGGATCTACGGCAGCTGTTAAACTAAACAAGATTAATTACTAAAATCCCTTAAAATTTATTAGTTTGAATCCCTTCGGAAAAACACCTTAATTAAAAACTTTTCATTATCAAAGCGGAGATAATAGTTCAGTTTAATGTGGTTTGTGGCAACCACGTACGGTATAATATCATGTATCAAACAAACTCCACGTTCGTTATTGATAACTTTTGAATCAAAGATTTGTAGTTTCTTATTATATTTATATATATTATATCTCTAAGAAAAGGTCGGCGTCGAAAAGCGGAATAAAACTGTAATAATTCACCCAAACTGGCAACGCCATTGACTTTTGTGGATAGCAGATAGAAATGTGTTAAATGATGGACAAAAGAAGTTCTCTAGTTTTGAAGTCTTTTGTTGTAACTTCAATAGAATACTTTTTAGACGACGCCATTTGAAAGTTGTTCATTCTTTATTCATTTACATACCGAAAGTTGCGTTTTGAGTGTGCCATGTAAAGAAAGTGACAGTTCCGTACTACGAAACACTTTCAGGACGCTCTGGAGTAGACAACTTCAACTTCCTTAAATATGACTCTAGACACTTCAATGTTGACAGTTGACAGTTTCATTTCGATGATTATGCATAACCTTAAATTTTTAATATTCTGAAATTATTTGTTTTATCCGAAGTTTTGTCTAAATTAATGAATAACAATAAATGATGATTAAAAAGAACACATCAGCGATGAAGAGTTACCGGAATCCACGCCACCTTATCTCACCGAAGAAAGCAATGCGGCCGTTCTTAATTCGTTGCTGGATAAATCTCTTGCAAGGTACGAAAAACAGTTCGAGCACTTTGTGAAGTGATGTCACTATAAAAAGTGCTCGCTTATTTTTCTATATTTACAAATAGTGTAGTTGAAAAAGTTTTGGATCCAACAAAGTAGCACTTGCAGTCGTTGACATACAAAAACTATTAAGGAATGAATTTATCTCGAACCAAAGGGAAAAATGAAAAAAATTTCATGTTTTTCCATTTTCCTTAGTATGTCTATGTGTACTTTTCACTAAAAAGAATTTTAGTAGCCTAGGCGCATCAACTTCTTCGTGCAATGGACAAGCTATTGCAAGAGTCTACAAGCTTATTGTAGACTCTACTAAACCTAAACCATACAAGTGCAACCAAAATTTGGTGTTCCCTCCATAAAACAAGAAAAACTTGTTTTTATAGATATTTATATGCATGTTAAGAATTTGATTAACGTAAAAACAAACGTTAAATAGTTGACTAAACATAAATTTTCTTTGGTGTTTTTTCCTTAACCATTAAGGTGAATTTATGAATTTTTACGGTCCCGCCCACGCTAATTCCCTCGTTCGCGTTTAACATAAACTAAACATATTTCAAAGAGTTTAAGTTCGCGGCAAGTTCGCGCTGGGAATTTTTATGATCGACGCTCGCGTTCCAGTGTCTAGCCAATGAAAATGGGTATCTTGGTCATATGACCACGCATGCTCGGCAGCAATAACCAAACTCAAACATTTTCTGTTTATTTTCCTAGTGTGTACTTTAATTTTATTTATGTTTGAATTATAGATGTCGTTTCCTTTTTCATTTTACCAAAGCATAGAGACACAATATTCTAGTGATTGCTAGTACCTGTGCTAATACAAAGTTTTCTCGTTCGCCCAACATTATTTTTAAGAAAAACTACAAAAATATTTACGGTAGAAACGATATTAACAAATGCTGAAACTTGAAACAGAACTGAGATTTTCTTCAGCCATGCAAATGAAATGTCTAAATACGAAAAATGTTTTGTTGTTATGTGAAAAGACATTTCTGATTGGTCTAGACAATTAATATCTAGCGACAAAGGAAAATCAAAAACTTGGTAAATAGTTTCCTAATTTGAAAGAGAGCGTCAGCGCGAGTGCAAGAATAAGGATCAAAGAATGTAATAAAAACTTTTAAATACCTGTAATTAGTATTTAATAAAATTTCAGGACCTTTGTGCTTTCAATCATAATGACACTTTCCACATTCACCAATGACGTCTTGTGTCAAATGATACGTTAAACAGAATAAGGGGACAAATTTAATTATTTGAGGGTTTGCTCGGATGCCTTAGGGAAGGTATATGGTTATGTTATTTCCTTCTGGATTAGGTTACGGGTTTCAGGTTAATATTTTACTCATTTAGCATATGTCGTTCGATCAAATTATTATTTTGATAAATTTTGACAATATTTAGTTTAAAAAGTGTGTAAATCCAACGCTTCAGATTAAATGTTGAAGACTATTCCCTTTATATCGTATAATGCAAGATCGTAATCATTCTGAAAGGAATTTCATCATAATTTATTTCTTCTAAATTGCCGGGTTCGGTTATGAATATTAGTCTTCCTTCAATTGCGATACGTGGGATAAAACAACAACAAATAAACCATAAAATACGTTACGTGGGAGAAACATGAAGGTACGCTCGAACACAAGTAGAAGCAGCTCTTCTCGAGCTTCGTGCTTATCGAAGTTTGTATCACCGCGTCACTAAGTAGTTTCTTTTATACTTACAGCGTTCTTTTCTTTCCGCTCTTATTTTTATTCTACTATACGAGAAACTTTAAGAAATGATCATATTTATACAAAAACAAATTACAGAGATGTGTTGTGATAAGATGGAAGTACCTAGTAGAATAAAGTTAAAGAGCACATAGAAAAAACGTCATTAAAAGTGAGGACAATTACTAGTATTATAAAATTTCACAATTTCCACGCGTGTTTATTTAGGAAAAATAAATTAGTTCGTGGAATAGATAACGAATTTAAAGACATAACATATTAGAGAATAACAAGGATTCAACTAATTGTAAACTTTACAATGGATGATGGAAGTTTTCATTTTCTCATTGATTCGTGAAGTGGAATTAGTGTTTCATGATGAAATATTCCACACAACAGCTTCTCGTACCTTTTGTAATATCACAGTCATTGTTTAGGTTTTAATTATTACTGATAATCCTTTTGTATTCAAAAATAAGCTTTTGGAAAATTAATAAATCCCAGGAGTCGAAAAGGAAGATTAAACAAAAGCTGCAATGAATATTTTCAATGGATATATCATTCTAATATCTATTTATCGAAGAAAAATAGTAAACCAAAACATATTCACGCATAGTGCACGTGATCAGGATTGAAAACGCCAAAGCCGATCATGTTACAGGACCGCACTCCGCACTTTTGGAAGATAATATGTATATTGAAACATTAAAATAAAATCTTCAATTTCTACCTCAATAAAAACATTTTCTTATTCCCCATCAGATGACATTGAGCTTCCAGCCACGTCAACATTTATAATAAGGGGTTCAACTGGCACATCAATGACAATATCTATATTCCACATTTTGATTTCAACCTTGCAGAAAATACTTCCGAAATATCTGTTTTTTGGAAATAACGTTCTCAACAGTCTTAACTATTTTCTTGTATTTCATTTTCTCTTCTTAGGTGGGGTATCTGTGTCTGTGTCTGGCATATTTAAGAAAATTACGCAATAGACAAATATGAACAATCTCTGAGTGCAATACGATACGTTGCTGTCACTGTCTAACGGCTTTTTCGGCGCTCGCCCCTCGCGGTTTTTTATTTATAGTATATGGTGCCACTTGTGCCACTGATTTGGACCAATAACGATGCGGCGCTCCGTTCCGCCGGGGGTTTTCACGCACTAATCATTGTTTTGGTATACTATTTTTATGTTCGCTAAGAGATTATTTTGATATTGTTTGTACAGGTTGTCAAGCAACACTTCACATGCGTTTTTTACGGGCAGCAAAATCTCGTTCAGTCAATTCTTGCACAACAGCCAATTTGTAGGGATGAAAATGAAAGTCTTCATGATGAAATCACCAAACAGTGGTGACAGAAAATCCCAGAGTAGCTGCATGTTTGTGAGCGGACCGCCTAGGAGAACGCAGAATTGACATTTTCCGGAGTTCTGGTGGTCCTTTGATGTCCAGGTCTGGGTTTAGCGACACTTCCGCACTCCCGAAATGAGGTAACTCACAGAATTGAATTACGGCCAGGAACAAGTCTGAGGAGGCATTTCAAACCGAGTGCGGAAGGCACGTTATGTGGCAATAATTGAGCGATTGTTAGAGAAGTAACTCTCAACGGCGAATGCCCGTTGCTCTCTTGACCAGAGCATTACTAGAGGGGGGACAAACTTCCCCCTCCGTATTATTTTTTTTTTATAGTCAGAGAAATTCGGTTAATACCAAAGAAACAATTATAAATGTGAAGATAATTGTAGGAAAAGCACAAAGTTTCAGTCTATAATGTATATTAAGTACTACAAAAAAAAGTTTATATTCAAGCGGTCTACAGTATTTGGGAAAATGTAAACCTAATTCATGATGAATGGAACTTTTTATATACAAATATCTATTTATATGTTGCGATCAAGTGAGCTTGGAGATTTATCTTTAAATGATGTTTCTCGAGATTATTTGAAATAGAATATTTCAATTTAAAAAGGTACAATTTCTATGAAATCAAAAGAAAAAATGAGATAGATAATATTTTCAATAAGCTATTCTTTTAACAATCTCTCCGTTTCTAGTTTTAATACTGATCGATTTTTATTCTAATAAGTAGAGATTCAGAGACTCAAAGAGTGTTTTGGATGCTAGTGATACATCGAGGTATATTATTATAATGTATCGCTACTATTAAAATTTAAACAAGCGTCAATATTGAGATTGAGAATCTTATAAAAATAAAACTTTATACCGAAAAGCTTGTTACGAATATTCTCATTAGCAATCAATTTGGTCATCCGTAATAATTAATGCGGACTTTCATGCGGACACGGATATCGGACAAGACCAAAAGAAGTGAATGTTTCGTACGATGTCAAATTCCTACGAGGATTTTAATGCATACTAATAGTTTGCTGTGTTCAGTTCTGAGTTGTATCTTGTGGAAACGCTGGTGATACTAATACTGCACCACCACACCGATACTCACAATTACACAGTCTCTGAAGACGTAGCTTTTATGCGTCAGACAGTGTAATTGGGAGTATTGGTGGGAGGGCTCAGACGTGTATCCACAATGTAAATTCCATTTCCATTTCCGTCAGCGACAGCTTTCCATTCGCAGTTCATAGTATACGTGGCAGACATTCTGACCCAAACAGAAGACATGTACGCCACTTTCAAATCGCTGCTACCGACGTATTCTTTGTAGTGCTTCTTTATGATGTTGCCGCTTGTGTAATCTGCTCTTAGATTCGTTTTCTAAATGCAAAGAAAGTTAAATCAAGTAAAATTTATTGCAAATTTTCAAATAAAATGCTATGAGTAATCAATTGCACGATGAAGACTGATGTGGACGGCGTCTTTTGTTACTGGTTTACTCATATGAACAGAGGCTTTAGTCAAACTGTAAGTTTACAATTAGTGCTATTGCTATACAATGTCTGCAAATCTCCCGATCACTAATTCATGAAATTGATTCTTAAAAACTGAAATGCTGAAAACTTTGTTCACAACTCTTACTGAACAACACAAAAAACAATGGATGGTCAGTGCAAATCAGTTTTGGACACAGTACAGTGAAGATGGCGATGATTTGAACGAAGACGCATTTCTTCCCCAGTGAAAGTTAGTCCTAAACGAATATTGAAATTTTGCGGTACAATACAGAACAAGCGCCGAAGATTACTGTTAAAAGGTTTAGTTTTTTGTCACGATAATGCTCGACCTCACTCTAAGAACTATACTAAAAGCTCCTACAGGAATTTTACTGAGACGTGTTTGATTTTGATCATCCTCTGTACTGCCCAGATCTCGCTCCTAGCGATCCATCTCTGGATGAAAACGCAATATCATTTTCCAAAGTGGATACAATTCACAGTTCTGTAATATCAAATCAGGGAATTTTAGAAATGATGAAATATTTAAATACTATTTATAAAGAAGAACAGATTCCAAAATTTAATAATATTTCAACGTATTATCTCTTTCTGGTCTCACAAGTAACTTTTTCCAAATCCAAAATCATTTTTGCTACCCATGTACCAATTTTGAAACCTCAAACCTACGAATTTTTCCAATTATATCCTATCATCCAAAACCATAAAATATTTATTCCTCCTCAACCTTTCTTGGCCAGAAATCAAGAAGAAGTAAATTTTATTAAAGAAGAATGTCCTGTTTTAGAAGAGAAATATTATTGCAAAGACAAATTTAAATTAAAAGACAATTGTACTATAGTGATGTGAATCTTCAAGAAACTATATTAGAACAAGTGACAAATAATGAAATTTTAGTGATTCCAAATTTAGAAAGTGAAGTGATATCTAAATGTGCTTCAGGCCTCTACTTAGAAATAAAATATCCATCAATTATTGAAATTCCAAAAAATTGTAGTATTCAAATGGAAAATGAGATTTTTTCAACTAACTAATATACGTTACTAAGTTAAAAAAGTAAAGTTTTTAAATAATCAAATATACAAATCTCCAAACTTAAGTAAAATAGAGTTAGAAAAACTTTATGAAATAAATAAAATTTCTAAAAACATAAAACCGATTAATGAAATGTATAATCCGCAAAGCCATGTATCAATTTTTCAATTATATATTTTCAATAATGATAATAATAATTTGTGTAATTATTTCAATATTTTGGTTAATTCGGAAATATAAAAGAAAACTTTATTCTCCGTTATTTTTCATTCCTAGGGATGGAGGAAAATAAGTTTACTGTAAACACTTAATAATGAATTGTAGTTAATTCACTTGTGAAATTAATTATGTTCATTCAACTTTATAAAATTATTGTAATTTTGTGTTTAATAAATTTTTAAAAACATATTTTCGGACATCGAAAATATAACTCACTACACTTTTTTCTGCGGATGTGTAATTTTATGTACAAGGTGCAAAAATAAAATACGTAATACATATTACATAAACCAATTTTTACATGAGGACGATAAACTTTTATTGAACATTATAATAATTGCTATTTTTAAAATATTCACTTCGGTACATCCTTGTTGAATAAAGTGAAGAATAATGTATGCGCATAAGAACCACTAGATAAACGAATTGAAGTTGGAAAACACCTTTTTCCGCATGATAGGAAATTTGTACGAAGTGTAGAAAATTGTATTTGCTAATAAAATGTTTCCCGTCTTTTGCAGAATAAGGTTAAACCGGCGAGGCTGCCCTATTTCCAAGATAAGAAGAATACTTGATTATACCTCAGTGTTGTGAAATTATGATTGTTTCGTGGGAAGTTGTTAACCGTAAATATACACTGTGATACATTGAAATTCATTATTTCATTCATCGTATTACCCAAAATCGACGTGTTTGGAAAAAATTTAATAGTTCAAATATTTTACTTTTACAATAATGTCTCTAATAAAGTCTACCGATTTGATGGTTCAGTGATTTTTATTTCATACCAATTACAAGATGATAAAAATTAACAAATTTACGAACAATGAGTGATCAAATGCAGAAAAATCTAGAAGATTGAGATCTGGAGATCTAGGTACAAATTTTCCTTCTAACTATTCATATGCTTTGCGAAATGGAGGAGAATCATCATTTGGAAAAACTCCACCTGGCAGATTTTAGATAATAAAAATTCAGATCTATACGTAACATCTCAATCAGTTGGTACATGAACAAACGCAAAAAGAAAGCAAATTTGTATATTGGTTCTTACCAATAAATAATATACACTGCAACAATCGAAATGTATTTTTTTTCTAAATGTTACATC
Source organism: Diorhabda carinulata (assembly GCF_026250575.1). Taxonomy (NCBI): domain Eukaryota; kingdom Metazoa; phylum Arthropoda; class Insecta; order Coleoptera; family Chrysomelidae; genus Diorhabda; species Diorhabda carinulata. Next base: position 30,006,118 of record NC_079462.1, on the reverse strand, counting down.
CAAATATATTCCTAAAAGAATTGCAATAGATACGTGCATGAAGCCAAATTCACACCCAAAGTTTTTCGCATGATTTTTTCTTTCTTTGTGTTGTTATCTTTTTGATGAATAAATGTATGAATGTGATTTTACAAATCGTTTCACTCTCAGCAGTGCGTTTACTGGTTTTACGAGCGTTGTTATTAGCAATAAAGCAGTTTATTTATAAAAATTAAGCTTTAACAACGATGAGAAATAGAGCAGCTTGAGAAATTAGTATGTTGAAGCTTGGTTTCGGAATATAGAGACGGGATCTACAGCGTACGACGTACAAAGAGTAAGATGAAAAAAAGTCACTCATGCTCAAGATCACTTGATAGTCCTGTCTGCAAGAAAAATCAGAACATCCATCAAGTCAGGGATTGAAAGCTTCTTTAGACAATCTTCTGGAAGAGTTATTTTTAGTCAAATCTAGTCAAACAAGAATGGAATGGCTACCAATGTTCTCAGGACATGAATTGAGCATGTTTGAGCTAAAATGTCCAAACAGTTGAGCCGACTACTACAGCTTTCCCAAACTTTACAACAACTGGCTGATGAGTTGCAAGTAATTTGTTAAAATTTGTTAAAAATTCATGATTAAACTGTTTACATTAAATTAGAGTAAACTGAATGCATAAAGTTTCTGTGGTATTAATTCAAAAAATTTCAAAATTCATCTAACATCCACTTCAATTGTTGAGCAGTGTATTATAACTTCTTACTTTTGTTTATCTACAAATTTAATCTATTATCAGAGAAATATTGAACAAACGTTTACTTTTTTACTAAATTTCAAATGAATATTATAACGCTGATTATAATTACATATTCTCAAAAATTTCAATTGAAAAATTATTCTGCCTTAAACAATGTTTTTTAATCAAACTTTATTTTTTATTGTTATTCATGTATTCCAAACGAGTTTATTATAAAACTATAACCATAAAATTTGATTTCTAAGTTTTATAAATTCGAGACTGTTGCAACGACCGTCATCGACAGGTGTTAACTTTAGAGGGCAGTGATTGGCCGCACATGGTGCCCAAGAAGGTATTTGCCGACGACGATGACGGCAACGATGAGCAGCTGCAAGAAGAGAACTAGAATAAGACGGAGAACCGATAAGTAATCGGATAGCCAGATTTTCACTGAGGTTGATTTTTAAACATTCACTGAATACAGGGCAGGTTTTATATTATTTCTTTTACAATTTCATAAGAAAAACCTCCAAAACAATAAAATTCGAGTGGAAATTCAACATTCTCTTGAATAAATTAGTTGATTAAAGTAATTGTGAAGAGAGTATCTCAGTTTGATCACATTAATCGTTTGTTGAATAAATTTGTCTTGCTTATTTTTGCCTTTGTACAAGTCTCTAGAATCGTAAATACATAAAAATTGTTCAGGCTATAAAGTCCAGTTACAAATTAGTCGTTTTAATGAAAAAATCGACTCAAGTCGCACACACGCGGTCGAAAATCTTTAGCAAGAAATCTGTAACTTCCATCCTTTTTCTGATTTCAAAAAAAGCGAAAAAGTAAAAAAAATATCAAACGAAAAGGAGTTTTAAACAATGAAAGAAGGATATGATTAACAGTAAAGAAAATACAAGCTTAAATTCGTTAAAATAATAATTTATTGAAATTAACCCTATCAATATTAAGTGGCTCTAATAACTGCTTCCCATCGCTTTTTCATGGATCGATTAAGTTGTTTGACTCGATCTTATTCGATGCTATCTCATTCTTAAGTGAGCTCCGTTTTGGAATCAGATTTCGTTCATCCCATAAATTCTTAATAGGATTTAAGTCTGAGCTACGCGCAGGCCAATCCCTAGCGGTAAACCACTGCTGTGCAGAACCTGCAGTATGTGGACAGGTAGTGTCCTGGATTAGAATGAAGTTTTGACCTAGGAAACATCGTGACCTCCTAAAATGGTTAATGCGTTAATCCCCTCGCTCCAAGCCAATTTCAATAATAAGTTTCTTCCGGTACTGATCATCGATGAAAGATACCAGTCTCTGGTATCTGGTCAGTTTCTACTAGAAACTGACCTTCCGAATACCTGCCTACATACACATACACACACCACAGGCACGTTAAATTCTTTTTCAATGAAGACGTGAGGATCCTGGTCGTTCGAATACAAGCAGTTATGCCGATTGATCGTACCGTTCAACTTGAAGGTTGCTTCATCCGACTAAAAAACGGAATGCTGAAGCTGCTGAGGTACATAAACTCGATAGTGCACGCATTTCAGCATTTGTCATTGAGAAAGATCGGATATTTAAAGTTCTCCCGGTAGAAGCACTGCAGATAGCTTCGGTTGCTCAACTAACGCCAGCGCCTTTGTTTTCGTATTTTCATTAGTTGTCATAGATACCGGTCGTCCGAAATTCGGCGCGTCGGCAACAGAGCCCGTTCCTAAGAAATTCTGGTACGGAGAATGTTGTTGAAATTCAGTAAAGATAGTTGCGTAACAAAAAACACTCTTTCTATAAGCGTGAACTTTTTTCGAGAGCGTTGCCTGACTTATACCGACGATGTACAGTTACATGGATTGCTACTCCTCCTATTCTCTTCAAGAGAAAAATATTGGCAGACATTCATTAGGATTAACGTCAACCAGTGAGGGTTTTCAATTCTCAAAAACAGAAATTCAATTTTTAGAAAAATATATTCTACTTCATGCATTAAGATGCCTTTTGCATTTAAATTATTAAAAGAGAATGGAACTATAACTTCCTGATTCTTTTTTTTTTTGTATTTAGTAACAAGTTTCAACTCTTAGGGGCATTGAAAATGCTTCTCGATTATTCATTAAAAGTTACGATCGCAAAAATTAGATCACTACAATTAAAGTCTATTGAAAACTATTATTACATATGACACAGTAAAATGGCGAAAGCTAATAGTGAAAACCAATTTTCCCATCAAACCGATCTCGTATTTGTATAAAATGAAAATGGTGATAACTCCACCCACCCATACAGTACACCCACAGTAGCAGAATAATAAGAAAAAAATTAATTAAAATGTATTGTACTTCCTACATTGATAATAAAATGAATTGTCGATCAAAAAGCATGTTGTAATTATTTGATAGATCTCAAAAAATGATGAAGTGCTTGCTATTCTTTTTATTTTTGGTAAGATTCACTTATAATTAAATATATTGGAAAAAATGATTCTAATTTCTATAATTGATCATAGTTTTACTTTTTTGTCAATCATCTTATAGTTATTTCCATCTCAGCTCTCTATTGGGCTTATTCGACAGGTTTAGTGGAAGAAATGAAAACAAATTTCTTGTTCAACCTTCATAGACAATGCTGCAACTAAATAGAGAGCTATAGGTACTAAAGTAAAGCCTCTATCAGCTAGAGCAAAGTACGCCTAAGAGGATAAATGAACAGCCCAGGCAATTAGAGCTACCCATTTATTTCCTCCCAATTTCGAAATAACTCATCACTTGCTTTCTCTGGAAGGTTGAAACATACAAATCACAGATTCCAAAACTTATCATCAGCTATGATTCTGAGAAAAGTTTTCAAGAAAATTATTTTCATTAGAGTGATCATTTCATTTTTAAATAAATCCTAATTTCTGCTCTATCATAATCAATTGCAGTTATTCAGTAATACAAAGTTATAATTTATTAGGTTTTTTGGGGGAGAATTTTTTTTATATCTTCCCGAAATATTTGGAAAATTATAAACAGTGCTAATAACTGCATAAAGCAAATAAACAATCTATATTAGTTTGAAACCCAGAGTAAAACTCAACTATTAAATAATAAACTCACTAGTAAATGTACTAAGAAAACTGCGTTATTTTGTACTTTTTTCGTTCATTTTCAGGGGTTTGCTTGTCTCTTTTCAGCTGAGGAACAACAATCACATGACTTTATCGAGTTTATCGACTACGTACTTGGTAGGAATGCGGATGGTAAAGGTGTTGATCATGGATTTGATATTATAGTCAATGGAAATAGAAGATACGTCATTCCAAAAAAAGTGTTAAATATAAAACGACAGTAATTCAATTTCAATATTTTTATTAGCGAAAACTTTAGAATGAAATTTTATTGAAATACAAGGCTGTATATAAACTATTAAAATAGTAGTAGTAATTATATTTTAATATATGGAACGCACCTTGTACTTCAACAAAATTTTTCTTATTATCGGCGACTACAGTTCAAAATACTTGATATCTCATAAATACTGGAGATTGCCAATATTCACGTTTCCTAATTAAAATAATCATAAAAAAAGAGAGCCTTGATTTTCGAAGTAAAGCCCTTCGTATTCTATTACTTTTACCCAACATCAGCAGACTTTGAGACCTTGGTAAAACAACTATTTGAGCTTAGATGCATTTTCAACCTTTGGATCCCCTTTGGATTTAAATTTTTTTCCAAAGTAGAATCTCAATAAATAGTAATCTGACGTTCTAAGGTCTAGACTAAATGCTGGTTGTGGCTGAATATGTCAGCATTTATAAATATAAGCTGGAAAATATATTTGCGCTTACAGTAAAACATTCTCAATCAAATTTCAGCCATTTTAAACGCTTAGGTTCTGCTTGACAATCGTATGAATGAGTCGTTGTGAAAATTTTACTGATAATGGAAATCATAAATTTCCGCAAACTTTTGAGCGCTTGAATTGAAACGTAATCGTATGACGACTGATGACGAGCATTCGGAACAGCCAAAAATAGCGATTACCAGCGTATCATTGAAAAAAATCATCGAAGGATTAAGGTTGGAAGGATAAAAGATGCTATCGGCATATCAGAAGACCTCATATACTAATGAAGAATATGTACCAGGCCCTATTGACACGGTTTAAGCAGAATAAGTCGAGTTGTTGCCTCGATTTATAACTGTATATAAAACCTGGATCCACTACTACACACCTACAACGAAAATCAGTTAAGACAGATGGTTGCATAGTTGCTTGATAGGATAAGAGGTGAAATAGCAAAAAAGTGGCCGAATTTGAAGCTAAATCAAGTGCTTTTTCATCAGGTCAACACACCTTCTCAAAATGTAAGGCTACAACTTACGAATTGCTTTTCGATTTGATTGATGACACACCGTATTTACTAGAATCGGCCCGTAGTGACTTTTTTGTTCCTTTGTGAGCAAATGCGGCACCCACTTTGCGCACAGCTTTCTCATGTCCAAATTTTCAGTTAATTTGTAATGTACTATGTTTGTTAGGTCTTCACAGGTCGTACAGACTGGTTTAAACTCTGTTACCCAATATTTTACTATTTATAACGAAGGTTTTAGTATTAGTTGGGCTAAGTCCTCTCAAATGAAAGTATTGTATCACATACCGATGATTAATTTTCTCTGTTTACAAATTCACTGAAAACGCTTACTATTGATGGTTGCCAAACAAATACTAATCAACGTGGCGTCTTCAAACTTCAAACATATGCTGTATAGTCTATGTACTTTCTAATACAGTGGTATTTTTCAAGAAGCTACCGCCATCTTAAGGTCAGGCCAGGTACTTCCTTCCTCGTAGTCTGTATATTTTAAAGCATTTGATAGCGACGTAATAAGTAGTGCTTTCCAAGATTTGAACTGCAATATTTTCATCAGTATAATATTTTGACTTTAATTTAATTTTATTGAATGGATTTATTTCATATATAATTAATATTTTTAATTAATATTTTTTAGCAACTTTAATTTTGTGCAACTACCAGGTCAGAATGAATATATCCCAATAGCATGAGGTAAGATTTAAAAATGTTATTACACTCTCTGTAATAATTCAAATAATAATTTTAACTATACACTTTTGCTTTGTTTCAGAAGTTTCGTGAGTTTCAGATGATTCCTAAAAGAAATGTTGGAGCATTCAACCTAAATTAAAAAAAACACTATGTTGTTTGAATAAATATTTTGTAAATCCATATTTTTCATTGTTTTCCTCACAAAAACAAACATTTTCTGGATATGCTTGCAGCACGGTCTCTCCTTCTTCTACACATTTCTGCTATATGGAACAAAGCTACTCAATTTACCGGTTTACTCTATTAAACGGACATGTGATGAATTTGTGATCTTAACTTAAGATATAATGATGCAAAAACATATTTCTTATATCAACAATGTTCTCTTTATATTACAAAGGAAAGTGGTACAAATTACATAAATTCCTATGCCGTGTACAACTCTTAACTATGTGGAATCGTAGAAAGAAGACTGCTGTAGATAATGGACAAGTTTTTATTCAAAATTTATCACAAGTGTCTTTTATTCTACTTTCACAGCAGATCCCTCGCCCAACAATGCTGCTAGCATGCTATCTTGAAAGAAACGTGTCTTCACCAAAAGCAAATAATTGGATTTACCAGAGAATCTCAAATTTATTTGATTCTACGGAATTCTAGTTCCAAAATCGATAAAAAATCACATTAATAAGTTAAGCCTCCATTCTAGTGGAGCTGAAAAAAACGAAAAATGATTTTGTGGTCTGATAAAGTCTAAAATCCGATCCTTATTAATTAACACAAATTCTTATTTAACACATGCAAGGTACTGTACAAATTGTGTGGAGAGGTTCATGTAAGATCTGAATATGAGTCTATCAGACTCAATTTTTATTGCATATACGCGATTGAACTCGCAAAAAATCATGACCAAGTCCATATATATTACTAATGGCGCGCTATCTCGGTTCTAGTTATCTGGGTAAGCCCCTCCTTGATCTCCCTTGTCATACCCATAGAGGTCCTCAAAAATTGGAAAAAATTTTGGAGGTCTTCTACTATATCTAATTTCACTATACAACAATTTTTTATTCATATCGAAAGTTCAACAATGAATTGTATAAAGAAAATCTCATTGATTAATTGAGATACTTCGTGACGTGAGAAATATTTCTTATAGATTAATAGAGTATGGCTTCAGTTGGACTAAATTATCCAACTATGGAGGTATGTAGATAGAATATGTACAATACGAGTATTAAAGATAAAAATATTGAACTAGTTATTGCTATATATTTAGGCACTGATACTAGAGAAGAATTAGACAACGGCCATTCACAAACAGATCTAGAAAGAAAAAAATTGAATCCTAGATTACTTCACACAACAACAAAATTCGAAGCAATTCTTTGAACTCTTGATTATTCACTCAGCTGCCTGCTTTTTTGTGTTGTTTATACAAGAAATAGATCCGAATTTTAATGAAAAGTTCAGCAGTTATAGCTATATGGTGATTATTTCGTTAACACAGAGTGAAAGCCTCAACTCGTGATGTTGCTCAAGCTCACATAGCTCAATTCACAGATTACCACAGGGATCACTCTTCGATTTGTCTTTGATCTTAAATTATATGATACCTATAAATGTACCAGGCCTGGTAGCATACAGTACGGCAGGGTTTTGAGAAATCCAAATCTATTCATGCAAATGCAACAACATTGCAAACCTATTCCAAATTCTATTACATAAAGAAACTCTGGTTCTACTAGATTGGCTCAACACTCCAACAGATTGTAACCTTGATGATATTGCAGTTGTAAAGTTCAATAGGCTTGTTGAGAATTCATTAGTACAAGAATTATTCAAAGGGATTCAAGAGAATCCATGGTGGATGATAATGTTGTAGCAGCACTATTTTTTAAATGGATTTTTTCCCTTACGGTCTAAACGTTTTTTTTTCTCCAATAATAATTATTTCAAATATTGTAACATAATTTGTATCAATTTAAATAATGGGTCTAAATTGTTTGGGAATCTCTGATGTAAACTAATTAAGCAATCTCTTAATTTGGTATGTTTATCAGTTTAATACATAATCATTAATTAAATTTCAAAATCTAAAAGTTTTTTCATACCCGCTTATTAAGGAAATGTGGTAATTTGCGCGCATTTCAACGATGTATTTCATACGTTTTGCCATCTTATCAAATTATGATTATCACCTGTCACATTGTTCAGCTGTTTCGCATTCTTCAGAAACTACCGTTGAATTACTAACTCTATAATTTTTTCCACGCATTTTCACGCGATTTGTTACGTTGTATGTACATTAACTATAGATGTATCCATCCACGCTATTTAATAAAAATTTAATCAAAATTTTAGGCCTAAATACACAAAACATCAAAAGTCGGGATTGAATCAATTAGTTCCTTCACTTATTGTTGTAAAAATGTCTCTATCTTTGTGGACTAAATGATCTAAATAATTCCAGACCACTTAGTGAACGTCCTTGAGTGTCTTACTCTAGAGGCACGTTATATACGCCCACACTGAACGATATTAGCTTCATTTCTAGATTATCTCCACCTACAGGTCGAAAACGACTCCATGATGCAAATGTACGTGTTGCAGAACTATTTCCAATGGACACCAGAGTAAAGAATGAGAATAATTAATGATGACAGTCAGGGTCTGCAGAGAACCATGTTATCCAGAACGACTTCTTTTTTCCCGCGAAGCTTTGACTTAAGAATGTTCCTCTGCAACTCATTATTTGGAATATCACTGCATTTTGTGAATATGGTCGACGACAACAGAACGTATCGTGCAAGGAGGATTCAGGAGGAACTAGAAGAGAGGACATACCAGGAGATTGAATTTTCTAGTCGAGTCTCCTGACGTAATTCCAATTAAAAATCTGTGGAATTCATAACACACCTCAGACTGTAATATTTCACAATAATCTATTTATTAATTATTTGATTCGTTCAATGCATAAACTTATAATTAGCAAACGCTAGAAAAGTTTTTACTTTTATCATATTTTCAACTTCTTCAAGCAAGTATATTTTGATGGTTAACAATTTTCGAAGTATCTTAGTTTGTTCATAACTTTTTTTGTAAATAACATATTCAGTAAGCAGAATATTTTTATTGTTTTGTTAAAGCAACTTTATTTAACTGAGGGAGTCAGAGATTTTTCATGCTGGGGTACTTTTTCTTTACTACCTATTCAATATAATAAGATATTTTCGGGCATCAATCCCGGTTATCAATGCGGATACAAACTTAATTTTTACAACAAATCTACTCATTTGTGTACATTCTTATATTACAATTACTATTAATAATTACCACTTGTCGGGTAGTTTGATTTTCTATTCGATTGTTATGAGAAATATTAATATTTTCAAAAAAAAAAAATTTTTTAAATTTCTATGCACGCAGTTGTTGAATAATAGCTATACCATTAAATGCTCGGTAGATAATTTATTATTATTAACGATCGTAAAGATAAATTCAAATTTTTCAATTTCTTATCAAAAATGAAAATAACTTACTTGAAAAAAATAAATAATGAGTCAAAATCACAACACAATGCACAATTTTATTAACTTATCACCTCATAAAAATTGTTTATAAAAATATTCACTTATAACCGCAAAATATTTGTAAAGCCGCGATAGTAGAATTGCACAGCGTTGAATTTCGCAATTACTGAGTAAGATTGGATGCGCACATGGAGATTAAAAGACCTCTGTAGGCTGTGAGTGAAGTTTAAGAAGAATAAAGAACAGCGAAGACTGAAAAATAAAGAGCAGCTGGCAGATGGTATGAGATTACCTAGATGGGGCGTAAAAGAACTGCACTCAAATCCTTATGTGAATTATTATGTGTTAACTGAATTCTAGTTCATCTTTGGCAGAAAAACAAAAGCGATTTAGATCACAAAAGCAGTTTTTGTAATCAGACAGATAACACGAAAATCGATCGATAATTTCATCCCAGACGATGAATATATAAATATTCGAGTAGTCGGAAAATATATTAATGTTAGTCTACTTTGGTGTTGTCTTTGCCAGCTGGACTATGTGCGTTTTCATATTGGGAACGTGGCAATGAAACTCCAAAGTAGTATTTTCCGAGCTTTCGAATACTTCTTATGTATTCATCGTCTGGGACTGAAATTGTGGTTAAGTATAATATGAGAAATATGTTTGAATGTATAACAATAATAAAATTTGATTTACAATAATTAATTAATATTTGTGGTGGCTTTAAATTCCATGAATTCTTGTAAAAACTTAAAACTCATGGAAATTCGATATTCAAAATGACTCATTTTTAATTGGTTAGATTATGACTGACGTTGAGCTTTTAGAAGTTAGATAATTAATAATTAGATTTTGAAAAAACAAATTCTATAAAACCAACCATTATTGAACATCAACTTATCCTTATGTAACCTATAAAAATTCAACTCGATTCATAATCTAACTAATTAAATTTTAATAAAAATTCCTGTAGTAACCAGAATCAATATTTCAATTAATCAATATTTCTATCACATGTCATATTAAAGTTAGTCTACTTTGGTGTTTGATTGCCACGTTCCCAATAAGTAAACACGTATTATGAAAGAAATAATAAAAAGTTTATATGAAAGATATGGGAGACTATGAAATTACCATTCTTTGCTACGCTGACGACGCCGTACTAGTGGATGAAAACGACTATTACATCTTATTATCTGCACGTACAAATAATTTAATATGACTATGTCTGCACTAGAAACAATACGCATGAAAAATCGAAAACGTCTTTGCAGGCGATAAATCACCATTAAGGTGAATTACCTAGACCAAAGAAGCAGTAAGAATAATAATAATGTATACAGGGATCGAAACTTAGATATGTGTCGTAGGCAATACTGTATTAATGTATCTTATTTTTTATATTTGGAAAGTTACATATTTATGGAGATAGATGAGAGAAAGCAGAAGGGATATTATAGGTGATCCTAGAAGTTATTTCAGGAAAAATGTAGTTTATTTGTGACTAATTTTCAACTATATTGTGAAAAGCTAATGTGATGGTATTTTCAAGTGAAACGGTTTGTATTGGATTACAGACATTTTTTGTGATATGGGTGTTTAGAAAGGGTCCAAATTTTTGTTGAAAACTGCTGGGCTATCTATGGAAATAGCATTTCGCCGAAAGGTTATATAATCTGTCTTCGGGAGTTGTTGGGTTGTTCGGAACGCACCTATTATTCTTAGGGTATTATTTGTAATTATTTCCACGGTTTTTATATAGCTTTTTTAACGGCATGGAAAACCATGACCATATACGAACCATTTTGTCGATATTAAGTAATGTGTTCAAATCTACTTTCTGTTTTTAATGAGATATATTTCAATATATTTATGTATTTTCTACTATTTTCAGTTTGGTTTTTCGTCAACAATTATTCTCAAAGATTTAATATAAAATAAATAAGTATTCACTATAACATAAACAAATATTTTGATTTTGTCTCCTTTTTTCTATGCCCTTTCTTTGATATCTAGATCAGATCAACCATCTAGTAAACCTTGAGTGCAGTTAGTCACTCCCGATTTAAAGGTAAAGTAGACGGGCATTCATGGGTATAAGTATCAAGATCCACTAGAACTTGAGTACTTTTGAAACCATAAATCTTCGTCAGAAGACTTGGAAATGGCGCATGTTTGTCAACCACTGATTATTTCGACATTAGAATGTATAAGGATATTAAAAGGTATAATAAATTGTATAATCTCATAAAATCTTTTCGTATTTGTCAAAGCATATAGTAAATTCAATTTTAAAATGACTCAATCTGTGGACCTCGTGGAGGTAAAAATTCATTATTGACAGGTGACGTTCCCAGGAAATTTTACACTTATAAGCGCTTCTATAAAACTCGCTCCTGTATATCAGTTTTGAAGTCGAGATTTTTTGATATTATTACAATCCTTTAAGGCCGCTTGAAATGATGCAATCTCGCTCTTGCAACATCATCAGTTTGGTGCCATTTTTATTGCGTGCAAGATGCAATTCTAGGGAGAAATCTAGTTATTTTTGGCTTAACAACCAACCAATCTATCAGGCTCCAAAACCAAGGCAGCGATAGATATAATTATTGACAGTGATCCACTGACCACTCTTTCACTTCGTTACTTACTTAGATTTGTTATCATCATTTTTAAGCCGGGCACAAAATATTGAAGATAATTTTAGGTAAGGTATTTGTTTAATTCATTTATTGAATTTTTGTTAGTGGCAGCCATGATGCAATGGCAAGAGACGTGCAATATTCATCTATGTTTTGACCTTGCAAGAAAGTACATGCAATGTCTTACACCATATCAAGCTAAGGTTTACTTATGTAAATAATGCATCAATATTTTCTCATCTTTCAACTTCCATTCAAAAATCCAAATCAAAAAAAGTGTAATAGATTAAAGAGCTGTTGACACTTGACATTGACATTTGACATATTCTGGCTTGTTAGTCCAGGGGTTGTAAATTCAGCCAAAGGTCCTTTCAAATCCACTGGTAAATTCGGCAAAAAGTGTCGGCAAGTTAGGTTAGGTTAGATTTTAGTTAGAAAAATCGATTGCTTAGTTTTATGCTGTGTGAATAATTTGTTATATACTGTACAATGTTTAGTTTTGTATATTTCTAAAAATACAGTTGTATATCGTAAAATCCCGAAAATAACCTCCCCTTTTCTCGCCGAAATTGAAATCATTCTAGTATCTCGAATATACCCTCCATACAACTTTTGCTTTAGAAAAAGGGGAAATTTCATATTATTTACTATAATTCTTGAACTGTTTTAATTTAAACTGTTATCAAAGTTTCGCTAGTTGAGTGTTAAATTCTTTTTTCACTGAAAGATGGGGCGTCATCATCCAAATACTAGGATAAATGCTAATTGTTTTTAGTTACATTTTAAATTCTAGTTTAATGTATGAAGTACCATTTATTTATTATTTTAAACATTTTATTTATATTATTTATCTGTAGTATTTTTTGAGGATAATGTTTTTAAAAAATCCCGATTACAACCTCCCTACCTGAAATGCATTTGTAAAAAGTTGTTTTCGGGATTTTCCAGTACTTCAATTTTCCTTACTCAATTGAACTATTTTTATAATATCTAATTCAGTTTTTTTGTTCTAAAATAGCAACTAAAATGTGGCTGAATTCACATGGTACAAATATTATATCCTAAATTTGTCTGGCCGAATTTACCATACCAAAAGGTAAACTATTTTAAAGATTTTTTCAAAGTTGTATGAGATAGTTAAAGACGAGGCACAGCCGACTTCAAAAATAGAAGTATTGAAGAAGAAGCTTACTGCCCATCCGTTTAACTCACCAGATTTTGTACAATGCAATACTTCCTACATTTATAGGAGGTTTCCAAATCATGCATTTATTGCCGAATTCAAATCCCTACGGTAGTAACAATAATACTTTATACAAGACGTGTATAAAAATATTTCTGACTTATATATAAATTATAATAATCACTTTCGCTTATAGCTTACGCCACAATAGAATATTTTGTTATTAAAGCATCTATTTTAAAAAATGTAAATCGAAGAACGGAAACCATTAATATACGAGAGTTTATTTTATATTAATGACGTTTCAACTTACTCAAACATAACGAACTTCCTGTATTTTAATTCTACAAATGTTTTTCTATTACCCTATTTACTTCGGACTACTAACATAGTGACCAAGAATTTCACGCCAAAAGGCACAGCTACAATAAAAAAAATCTTCGTTACATCCTGTCCTCGTCAAAATTATAATGCAAAGCGATTATACAACAAGATACAGGAACACATTTAACAAAAAAAACACCTTTAGGTAACCTAATCTGTGGTCATCTGGCCCTATAAAGCGGCGATTATACGAAACTGTTATTTTACCGTCGATTTATAGCTGAGAGGAAAAACAACGTCAGGATAAAAACGTTATCAAAGAAAGAAAATAGACAGGACTGCAATGTTATTTATAATTGTCAGTTTTAAACTATAAATTTTAGTTTCGATCAATTTCAGAAAATTAAAAATTTTGAGAAAAATCCAATCAGTGATCGATGAAATTGCTTGGTTTTTATTAACACGCTTTTATTAGTTTCACCTGTTAGTTTCTAATCGAATTGTTGGTCTTTTTGTTAGATTCAATCAGATTTAATTTAAACTTCACACTAGTCAAAGACTTACGACAATGCAATACATACTTCTATCAAAATATCTGATTATCTTGATTATATTCGCAAGGATTTATGAATGTCTTATCGTATCACGTGCATGAGAGTGAGAAAGATAGAGATAGTATGTGAACTACGTAAGCGCGCAGTCCCAGACTTCGAGATGCAACAATCAACACATCTGTACATATTACAAACGTGTTTAAAATAGCAAAAAGAACCAAGAATCAAAAATTAAATACCTAAAAAATAGAAAATAATTCTTGGCATAGGCATAAAAATACTGAAGAGAAAATGAATATCAATTTATAACCACATTCTTTGTATGACTTTCTCCTAGATATATATCATTCATTTTACAAGACTTCTAAGAAATGTTTGAACGTCTAGAAATTGCTACAAATATTCAAAAAGTTATCGAAATTCAAGAACACGCACATATAAAAATACAAATAATAAAACACTGAATGATTGTATGTTGTCGTTGAAATGATGATAGTTAGGATGAAAATCAATACCAATCAATTTGAGCATGCCTCATTTCCAACGAGTTACAATTTCGAGCAGCTGACGTTAATTAAAGAGGTGATAATATAAATATTATTTTTAGCTACGAGAAACCGGCTTTAATCATCGTATAGTGAAATAATTAGACTTAACTAGAATAATTATTTGGTTTCAAGTATAAATCCTAAGATAATTTATAATGATTGCCTCAGTAACTAAAAAAAATATCAGCAGGTTTTGTTTAAGTTTTTAAGAGTAATAGAGTGTATTATACCTACGTGTTTTTCTCTGGTAGGATCGCATCAGCATAATGTATCGAATATTAAAAAAATATTAGATTTAAATGATTTAAAAGTAACTTGAGCCAATTTCTTTTTATAACTGCAATGGACTCGTGAATACTTGTAAACCGAAGAAGATTTTTGAGATTCAAAAAGATTAAAAGTAACGGGGAGCCAAACCTGGCGAATAGGTAGCGGTGAAAGTTTATTAAATTGCTTCACATAGACACATAGAAACTACCAAGTACTCCTTATTGACCGTTTGACCCTCTGGAACGAGCATTATCTTGATTTTCGATCGACCGTTGTTTTTCCGGCAAGTTTTGACATCATATTCATAAATCTTTAACTTGTGAACCATCTCTTTTGCACCCTCTATTCGAAGAGATTTTGCAAACGATTAAGTCTAATATTAACAAACGAAACTTTAACTAAAATATGTGAAGTTGATCCATAATAGATGTTGAGAGCTTCTGTTATCTCACGGATGCCGATATAACATTTTTCGAGTGCCATTCAAAAGAAGTGGATGGGTGACTCGCGTGAGGTAAGTTTTCAACGACTTTAAGATGTTCCTGTATGTTTTGTGACTCTGAAATAGTTGCGTTCGCGATAAAGTAGACCCCCCAAAACAGTTTTACCATATTTTAACATTTTCGAGGATATTATAGCTGTAATTCCATTGAAAATAGAAAATTTCAAGCAAATTTATTTTTTTCAGTCAATATCGTAAAAAAAAAATTTCACATCATAACCAAGCAATTTAGGAAAAATTTTATGATTTATCTGCATCTTGAATTATATGCCGTGCATATATTTATAAGTTCAGCATAAACCATTTATTTCGTGTAACCTCGTGCATGAAAATCTAGTGGTTTCATCTCAGGACTACGAGGAGGAGCTAGTTCATACATTATTTTCAAGTAATTATCTCGAAAAATATTTACAACAATCTATTTATTTTATTTTATTGATATAAAAATTTCCTATTTAAAATTAGGCATTGCACAAATGTAACCCAGGCAGAGATACTATTATTATGTGAATTATCTCACTCCTGATGGGAATCAACGGGATCTGTTAATCAGATAGTTAAGTGATACAAAGTGTCCCTTATTTCACCATCCATTAATGTATCGTTTCGGATTACATAATTTTTTTCTTATATTATTTTGACTGTGAAGAACCCCAAATTTACCTACCAAATTCCTAGTTAGTATTGTTTTCGTTAAGATTTATTACTAAAACCAAGTGGTACACGCTCCTAATGGGAACCAACGTCATAGTTAAGTGATTCCAAGTGCCCATTAGATACATGAAGCTCCATTAACGAATCAGAAAGTGTCTTGTCCGATTTTATTTTTGTCAAAAAATGGATGTTTCAAGTTTATCTCGGTCGAAAAAAGGGTAATTTAAGTTTTATCTATTCAAAAAATAAATATTATTACGTTTGTTTGAAACAAAAAATGTTTTTTTTTGGTTTAATTTAGCCAAAAATTGGTTTATCACATATTAAATTGACCTACCAAAATTTCTAGTTAGTATTGTTTTCGTTAAGATTTATTACTTAAGCCAAGTGGTACAGGCTCCTAATGGGAACCAACGTCGTAGTTAAGTGATTCCATTAGACACTTGAAGTTCCATTAACAAATCAAATTACTTAATTTTATTTTATATTGATGCGACTCTAAAGACCATAAATATCAATTTCTATACTATAGCTTTTGTATACGATAAGATTTAGTATTTAAGGCAGCTTGTACACGGATACGGGGTTCTTGATAGTTTGACATTCGTCGAGTACGGTAGTCGGATTATTCAAACCAAGTTTAATTAATTATTTTTTTTCTTAATAAATAGTTTTATCAAAAGTAGTGAATAGAGTTGCTTAACTTGTGTATGTGTAACCATCATTGGTTAGCCCGGGGTTAAAAACGTTTGTTCATGTTCATCATGTTTTTGAGTATTTCGGCTACAAATTGTTCAGGATAAAGATCTTTTCCCATTCTGAAAAGACTAGGATCATATGTACGCGAAAGCATAGGCCCAGATAGGCTTAATGCTGCCAATTGAAGTTCAACTAGTCCAAGAAATTAATTTTAACGATATAATCGACATTTTGAAAAGGAAAATTTATCTCCAAATATCTTCCATGTTTATTAGTTATACTTAAAAATTATAATTCAATAAAATAAAGTTATTTTGAAATAAAAATATTGAATCAAAATTAGTGGAAGGGCGGTCCATCGACCTAGGGCGGCAGCAAGGTTGAATCCGTCACTGCATTTAGTTTTCGTCGACCGTAAACTGGGCTTAACACATTAGCATTGTTTGATACTACATCATCTTCAAAGGTTTAAAGTCGAAGATGAAACCATCTGCCATCTGTCGTTTTTTTTTTCTGTATGATTTTTCGACTAATTTTGTTTTTACAGCACCGGCTGCCGGACAGGAAAATAGAATTACGTGATAATATGCATTTTGAGAAGAAAATAATATTTTCATTCAAATATTTTTTAATTGGATAAAAACAAGAATGAGATAGATAATTAGTTATTTGGAAATTGAAGAAAATAGTATATAATTTTATTTTAGTAAGAAACGTGGCTTTTATTATCTTTAATCATTCCAGGAAATGAAAGTTATGGAATTGTTACGATAAAAAAAGGTTTTTTTCTTCTGATAAAAAATGGCTTCTTCTGTTGAAATTGGTCAAAAAGTTTATTTGAATTTGACCAAAAGTGAATTTTTTTAGTTTAACTTGAACAAAAAGTGATTTTTACATCTTTCTTTTCGACAAAAAATGACTTTTGTTAATATACTTAGATCAAAAAATGGCTTTTCTCAATTTATTTGGGTGTAAAATTAGTTCTCCCTAGTTTATTTTAGCCAAAAACATCTCTTCGAAATTTTTTTGGTCAAAGTGGCTTTTCCGATTTATTTTTGTTAAAAAATGGATTTTCCAGCTTCATATTGGTCGAAAAAAGGGTAATTTGAGTTTTACCTATTCAAAAAATCAATATTATTAGTTTGTTTGAGTCAAAAAATGGTTTTTCTTAGGTTAATTTATTCAAAAATTGGTTTGCCTTATATTTATCTTGGTCTGAGGACAAAAAGTGGCTTTTCTGAGTTTATTTTTGTTAAATAATGGATTTTTTAAGTTTATCTTGGTCGAAAAAAGGGTAATTTGAGTTTTACCTATTCAAAAAATCAATATTATTAGTTTGTTTGGATCAAAAAATGGTTTTTCTTAGGTTAATTTAATCAAAAATTGGTTTGCCACATATTTATCTTGATCTGAAAAAGGGTTGATTTTCCAAGTTTATTTGAGCTTCTTGGTTTGTTAAGGTAAAAGAATGGGTTTTCTCAATTTTTTGCCAAAAAATACCCACCAAATTGATTTTAGTAAAGAATTGTTTTATTTTTTCTAGTTTAATCTGGTCAAATGACTATGAGGTTAACAAGGTCAAAAATAGACCTCTCTTTGTATAATTTGATTAAAAAATGAAACTTTTAAATTCATCATTGTTACTAAAAAAGATTGTGACAAAAGTGGTTTTTTAGTTTACTTTGGTTGAAAATTGGTTTTTATTGTGAATTTAATAATTTTTTAGCAGTTGTATTTGTCGTAATTTTTTTATATGTATAAGAAGTAGGTTTTCACGTTTTATTTCTTGATTTTTCTTGTAAAAATATAGTTACTCTGAGTTTTTGGGTCAAAAATGACTTTTTTAGTTCAATTTAGTTGGGTTTTCACATATTTTTCCCAAAATTTTTCCCACTTGATTTTCTAATTTTAGCTTCGTGAAAGAAAAGGGTTTTTTTAGTTTGTTCCTGTTAAAAAACTATTCCTAATTTGTTCTCATCAAAAAATAGTTAGGTTAGGTTACATTTAATGGAAAATTGAATGAAAAACAAATTCCGGTAATGAATTCTTTATTAGGTTATACATAATTCCGAAAACTCTTCATCTTCTTCATCTTCCTTCAAGTCGTGGGTATATCATCTCCATTAATATACACTGAGTCCACTTATTGTTGATATTATGAAAAAAAGTTATTCTTCGTAAAAAGTTCTGAATGGTTTAAAAACTAAAATACAATCAACATATTTTAAAACTATGAAAGTACCCTAATTTTCTATAATAACGAAAATTAACTGATATGTTTCAAAACTTTGATAATATTTCAGTTTCCCAACTTTGTTGCAGCATTTTGTTAAAATATTAAGTGTTAAATAAGTTAAGTAATTAATTAATAATATTAAAACTTAAGTGGACACAATGTATAATTAAGAAGTCAAAACTTATATCTCGGCTACCTAATAAAATAAAACAAATAAATTGTAAGTTATGACAGAATTGTGGAGAATCAAATATAATTTCAAAAGAAAACGATTGAATTAATAAGATTAAATTGAATTATAACTCATTTCGTATTCTAGCCTGCTCTATATCTCACCCTGGTAGCCTTTAGAGTCAACACATAAATTATATCGCCAAGCCCCATAGATATTGAGGAGTTAATAATCTTAAAAAATATCTTAGAAACTGATGATTTGCAATTTCCATGAAGTGAAACTATTACCACAAAAATTCTATTACAGACATAAAAAATCGACCAGAGCTAAATCATCATAAGATATAATGAAACTTATTCTTTCCATTTAACATTTCATAACGAAAAACATTTTTTCACCACTTTTACAATAAACGGGAGTGAGTAAAAATATTATGAAAAACGTCGTTCACTATATGTAATGTGTGATTATGAATGATTTTCTCGACTCAGTTAAAATTACTCAACTCAATTACCAGAAAACCATATAAATAAGAACCTCAAGGAGAAGCCTGACCTCCCAAACTACGTTTCAAGTCAGAGAACTTCGCTTCCCTGTGTGCCACCAAAAATTTGGGGCCTTGATAACTAAAGATAATGACGTGACAACAGAGATCAAGGCAAGAGTTGCTGCGGGGAACAGATGTTTCTGGGAGTAAAGAGCACTCAAGTTTATAGGGTTCTCAAGAAAGTCAAAGCTCACAATTTACAAGACAATAATCTGTGCCGTAGTCAAATACGGATGCGAGACATGGATTATGACAAGTGAGCGGATTTTTGGCATGGTTGCGAGGAGAAATGCTGAGCTGAGACAAATCTATGGCGAGCCAAATTTGGTGGCGTTCATCTGGGGGGGGCGCATCTGATGTGGCTGGGACACATGGAGAGGATGTCTTCTGATAGATACCCGCACAAAGCCATGTATGAAGTTCCTGGAGGACGGCAAGTGAAAGGAAGACCGCGCCTTCGCTGGTTGGAGGACGTAGAGGCGGACCTGATCCAGCTAGGGATTCGACATTGGCACCAAAAAGGATTGGCAGTCGATTTTCAAGAAGGTCCTGGTTCTCAAAAAACCGTAGCGCCGGTTAAAGAAGAAAAAAGTGACAGATAAACTTCGAACGGTACTAAGTTGAAATTGTACTATCGAAAATAGCTCAACATAAGTCCCAGAAAAATGTTGAACATGAAAATGACCGTCTTTACATGGTAAACCGCACTCAAGATCTCTTTAATATATTTAAATTGGAGATTTGACCTCATCTGCCCCATAGTCCCTATCTTGCAGCTAGTGATTCTAAATTTCCACTTAGTGAGAAATATGCGACGAAAAGTTGCGTCATTGTGTGGTTGAAATAACATTCGAGCGAAATTCAAAGCTAATTCATGTGTATTAAGCCCGATTCATAAGCTTGCCTTTCCGTTTGCCGTTGCCGTTTGCTGTTACAAAATTAAACATAGAAATGCGTGAGACAATTCATACTTGCCGTTTGAAGTCGACGTCTGCTATTGGTGACTTGCAACATGAACGAATTTTTCCCGTTCGTAGCAGTAGAAAAGAGCCACATCAATTTGCGTTAGTCGCGTGATTTTTTCTAATTATGCCAATAAAAGACTCTTCGTTATTTTCCATAATATCGTTCATAAATACCGGATTACAAACAAAATCACAAAAATATAACGAAAACAAAAAGCAGTAGACGCATCAAAAAGAATAACAAAATTTTTAGGTTAACGGCAGCAACGTCAAGATTATGAATAGGATCAATAGACGTCAAACGGCAAACGTCTTCCGCGAAGTATCTTAGTTTGTTTGATGACTTTATTGTTCTTTACTTTATGAATAAACCTTGTATATAATATTTAACCAAAAAAAAATATCAAATGACTAAATAATGAACGTATAAAGTTGCCATTATTAATTTACACAATTAATTATAGAAAATTGATTTTGGAGAATAAAAAAATTTACCTGAATGAATCTTCTAAATTAAATAACATTTTGTCGGTAGATCGAATAATTTTCTTTCTGATGGTTAAATTTTGTACAATTTCCTGTAATTTTATGAAAACATTAGTTTAATTTTTCATAATCCACAAATTAGAGATATTGATCAGATCCCGAACCAATTTCTTATATCTCATTCGTTTTTTCAGCTTCTGGTGTAAATTTGAAATACTAGGATTGAAACCATAACCTTAAAAAATTTATTTAATAAAAATAAGAGTCTAAACATCAATCTTAAGAAGTTAATACCATATATGTTTGTTTACTTGTATAAAATATCATCGATATTGAAATGAAAACATTGAAATAAATATGGGATGACGTGCCTTTTTCCAATATCAATATCTTATAGAAAAAAAAAAGTTTCCAATATTTAATTTACTTAAATAAAAGCATTTTTTGTAAATGTTCTGGAAGAAAGAGACAAATATATATTTGCAAATTAGAGAGTTTTAAACGAAATTTACAAAAGTGAAAAATTCTTTCAGATTGACTGAAATCGACACCCAAAAATATAATGTGATTGCCACAGAACTATGCCTCATATAGTAAATGAAGTGCAATTGCTAAAATCTTTATGCAGTGACAAGTCTCAACAAATATAACAAGTTTCAACTTGCTGCCTCGATCAATTTCATTTAGTAGAGCTCGAACGACCACTTAGTCAAGTTATTTTCATACATCTCAATACAATTAGAAAATTTTTGACTAAAGAGAAAGATAAACATCAACCCAAATCAAAAACAGAACGGATGCTGTTTACGGTAACTAGTGTCCATTATTTTCAACAATTAAAAATTGGTCTAAATTTTTTTTCTCGGGACGAGAATCATTAGAAAATGTCCCACCTGCGGGAGGTCCTGTAATGGTGATTACTTAAGAATAATTGTTCTAAGTAACAAAAGATATCACAGCACAGACCGGCATTTAAAAAAAGTGTTCTAAGGATCCTACATGAACATTAGAATATGACAAAAATTTGGGCAAGGTGGGTTCTTCGAATTCTGTGCGCAGTGCCAAGGCAGCGTCGGGTTGTAGGCGATTTTTAGAGCTTTGCCGCGACGACCAAGAAAGTGTAATCCGGGTGAGGGAGCTATGGTCTTTTATTATGATCCGACATCGAAAAAAATTCCATAGAGAGGCATCAGAAAGGAGAGTTCGTGCCAAAAAAATCAAAGGTCATGAAAAGCACCAAACAAATAATGGCTGCAATATTTCAGTACTTGGATATCACTGCTTCCCTGCTACTGCACACGAATGTGACTATACAGAGATTGAACACCCATACTTTTGCCACAGAAACTCTTCTGTGCATGCGTCAATCATCATGACTTTTCACACAAATAGATCTAGATAAGATCTATCGAACAAAGTTATCCATGGTTCGATATCTGTTAACCTTCCTCGGATAACGACAACTTCCGGTATCTCCGGAAGTAAATGTTTCCGCATAAAATATACATGATAAATCGATTTGTCGTATCATTAATAGTCCATGTATAGAGTTTCACTGTGATCGTCGTGGGATGGCTAATCATACATGTGCCAAAAGGCTTAAGTAATTTTTTGGCTAACCTACCACAGAATTAATCCGGGTAGCAGCTAACAAACACTAGCTATGCTAGACGCTAACATCTAGACCGGATAAGCGCTAACAGAAGAAGAAAAAAGTATTGATGGTTTGGTAAACGAAATGACCAAATTGATGAAAAAACTCTCGCTGATAGACAGTCTTTTTTTGAATGATGAAAAGAGCTAAAACAACTTTAATACCTATAAAGAAGAGAAGTTTGATCGCCATAAAAACCAAGGATCTTTTTGTAAAACGTCGAAACGACATAAAATTTTTAGCTTCATAATTTGGTGTATACAAAAAATATTTACGATATTTTTTTGTTGACTTGAATTGTTTTGTAACCTTTTACTGTAAATTAAATAGAAAATTTGATGTAAATACCGTTTGTCCTTTTGGACTCTATATAAATAAAAATCAATCAAATATTTTTAGGTTAATAACAATGTTACAATGAGCTTACCTAACATATTTTTAACACTGTGTATTGATTAGTATGTTTAATATTTTTAAACGTAGCAGAAAGTTGGATGGTATCCGTCCATTACCGATTTTTAATTGTGAATTTTGATGCACCAATTTGAAGAAATGTCCTTAATGTCTTCGTCAAATGAATATGAGTTTTTTTAGTCAATCGAATTGCCCTGCAACCCAATCAATTGAGAACCTTCGACATCCGAATTCAATAATTCTTTTTATTCCTTTAACCTTTCAAAGTTTATTTCAGCCAAAAAATGAGTTTTTTTTTGACCAAATAAACGCTTTTTCAAGATGAATTTCTTCTTAAAATAGTTTGATGTGGTAAAGTATCTAACATATAGTAACGTTTTTAATTTTAATTTGATAATAAATGAGTTGTTATAAATTATTTTTTGAAAAATCTGCTTATCTGGGATAGCGTCAAAATATACTTTTTTGATTTCAATTCTTCCGAAAAAAGTTTTGTTTTAGATGTTTTTTGTCAGAAATCGGTTCAATTTGATTAAAAAGTGACTATTTCTGAATTTCTTTCAGAAAAACTTGTCTTTTCTGAATTTATTTTGTCAAAAAGCGTCTTGAGTTTATTTTAGTCAAAAACAGACAGTTTATTTTCAAGTAAAATCGCTTTTTTGATTGGAATTCGTTCTAAAAATATTTTATTTCTTCAGTTTCTTATTTCTTAGATCCTTTTATATGTTTTTTTGCTAAATTGTCTTAATTTTAGATCTCCCCTCTATCAAATGAATATGAGTGATGTTTATAACGTTATGGATTCGAAGGAATATTCTACATTCGTTTCTTATTTCAATCAATCGAATTGCCCTGCAGCCCAATCCATTGGGAATATTCAATATTGCGAATTGAAAGTCCGTCCAACCATACTTATTATCCCGTTAACCTTTCAGAGTTTATTTCGGCCAAAAAATGGCTAATCAAGTTTATTTTGATAAAAAAATGCTTTTTAGTTGAATAAAATAGTTTGGTGTCGTGAAATGTCTAACAAAAATTAACTTTTTCAATTGTTTTTTCAAGAGTGTATATTTGTCAAAAAATGCTTCATTTTTTATCTTATTTTAGATGCATTTCGTCAGAAATCAGCGCAATTTTGAGTTTAATTTGATCATTTATTCATATATTGATATTTATAAATTTATTTCAAAAAAAAATTGCTTTTTGTCGTCAAAAAGCGCCTTGAGCTTGTTTTGGTCACAAACCGGCATTTTACAAGTGTATTTTCAAAGAAAAAACACTTTTTCGATGTTTCGTTCAAAGAATATTCTATTTCTTCATTTTCTCATTTTTAACACCCTTATATTTTTGTTATTTCTAATTTGGTTTTGGGGTCTATCCTGATTAAAAATTAGATTCTGAAACAGGTAAAAATAGGTCGAAACGTGGATTTGTTGCCTATTTCAAAATATAATTTTTAATTAGAACAAACCTAAAATCAAGATAATTCAGCAACAAAAAATATTTTTGTGGAAAATTGCTTTTTTGAGTTTAATTTCATTTGGTTTTGGTTTAAACTGTGCTTCTGAGTTCATTTCCGTAATAACTGCCTAATCAGAGTTTGGTTTCATCAAAAAGAGCCTTTTTGATTTAGAATCACTCGAAAAATTGGTTCTTCAGTATCATTTAAATTGGCCATTTTCAGTTTTCTTTGGTCAAAAATTGACTTATTCCGCTTTTTCTCTCCATTTTCTTCAAAAACTTATTTAATTCAGTTTAATTTGGCAAAACGTAGCTTTTCCGAATTTATTTTGGTAAAAAATAACTTTTCTGACTATTTCGTCAAAATTTGCCTTATCAGAGTTTGTTTTTATTTTTAAATCAATCGAAAAAAGGTTTTTATAGTTGAATTTTTTTACTAATGGACTCCTCTGAATTTATTTTGGTAAAAACTTGTTTTATTTAGTTTATTTTGTCTAAAATTGACTCCACAAAATAGGAAAATGTTGAACTTTTTAGACCATTGTGACATCTTCTCAATTTTCTTTAAAACGGACAAGGACCGTTTTGGAATTTGCCTCATTTGTTGGTCCAAATATTTGATCCAAAGAAGCAACACTAATGAAATGGCCATTGATAGGACTCACGTATTACGTCTACATTCCAAACAAACAACGCTTTATCGATTTTTTTCTCAAAATTTCTTAGTTACGGAAAATTTTAAGGTTTTGGGATAACTATCGTAGTAAGTAAAGATTAATTTTTATTCTACTTGTATATACATTTATTAAATGCATACAATATTATGAATTCAATTTACGTAACACCTACACATTTCACAAAACACTAATAAAATGAAGCTATGAATATAAATACTTATACCAAGTTAATTAGAAATCGTTTTATTACGTACACCCATGAAATTTTCATGACTGTACGTAGAACGAGAGTTACGAGGGCCATTTTTCTTCCAACCTCCGATACGCTATAAATAAAGTAGAGTACAAAACAGACCTTGAAACTTCTGGAAATTCCGTGGACAAAGCAGTAATGGTAAATCTGCAATTTTCTTTAACCATTCTGTCAATTCGTTGAACCAGGTCATCTGAAACGACAGTTTTGCGACCTTGGTCCCCTTCATCATGCACATCATCTTTAAACTTTCGACATTCGACATCATTCACGCCTAACTCTCATCACTAAAAGTTTTCCCCATACACCCGACTCATTCTACGATGGATTTCTGCAATACTATGGCTTTCAGCCAGTAGAAAACGAATTATACTTGGCGAGAGCATCAATAACATGTTTACGTGGCTGTAGCACAACGCCGACTGACGCCTGAATGTCAACAATGGCGGATTGTGTAGTGTAGTCTGCACGGAGCGATCGGAGGTTGAAAAGAAAAACGGTAATCGTAAATACCACAATAAATAAGTATGTGAGTGGGTATTCAAGAACGAATATAAAAAATTTTATTATATTAAGTAAAATTCTTAAAATCGGCGTCTTTTACTAGGCAAATCATCAGCGTGTCGACTATCGTTGACCCAATGTCCGCCGCCTCGGTTACTACTTTCTTGACGTGATACGTCGCGTTCAAAGCGATTGCCACTGTGGCGCTCATACGAACTCATGAACGATTTTGGATCCTGGTCATGTAATAATAGAAGAGTTATAGTTAAATACGCTTTCATAATAAAATATAATAGAAAAGATAGACTTTTATCGTTATTAGAGCCTTTTCACATTTCGAAAAATTAACGCCTGCAAGTCATCCCAATAGGAAATATATAATTTTATTGTTAATAGGATCAATAAGCACTTGAGCTTCATTAATGCAGCCAAAATTAGAAAATAAATTACTAGTTGAAGACACTTAAATGGAACTAGTAGTTTATCATTAAATTAAAGTAAAGGGTTCGCTAACCTAACTTAACTTTCAACTTCTCAGTTTAATCACTTGATTTTGTGACGTTATGAGCACAGAATACGTAAGGTCTGTCTGTATTTGTTTTTTTTTTTTTTGTTTACATTAACCTTGTTATTTGGTTATGAAAAGACGGCGATTAGTTGTGGAATCTTCCGACCTGACCCGCTTTTCAACAGTTGCAGAAAGCTTACACAGCTTCGCTGTATCTTCATGCGAGTGTCCGTGAGATCTCAGCCAGAGGATGATCCCTCAAAGAAAACACAAAAATTTTGGAAAAAAATACATTCATTTTTCAACGTAATCTCTTTTTCAAGTCTGACGAATCTGACAATCTGACGAATAGGGTGCATGAGGTAGTCATAAAGGATTTGTGAGCAAGTACATTGTCTTGATGAAGCCGACGCCATGACCTTGCCTGTAGGTGGAACTGTCTTTGTTTTCTTTGGAGCCGGTTCACCCTTTCCAGTCCATTATTTTGATTCTTATTTTGTTTCGGATGAGGTGATGGAACCACGTTTCATCCATGGTTATGAAATGGAAAAATATTCGGCCAATTGCCAAACACTTGCTAGAAACATCTTCTCGACGCTATTTTTGTTTCATCTGCTAACTCGCGCACTTTCAGTCATCCAGTACCGCTTTGTGGATTTTCTTCAACATTTCTGGAGTTGTCACCTCCTTTGGTCGACCACTGCGATGCTGGTCTTCTTGTATCACATAACGATGTTTACAAATTCACTAAAAACGTTCACTATCGATGGCTGCCAAACAAATACTAAACAACGTGGTGTCTTCAAACTTGAAACATATGCTGGTATATATTGAGTAATTTCTAATACAGTGGTACTTTTCAAACTACCGCCATCTCTAGGTCAGGTCAGGTATTTCTGGGACTATCGTTGTTCCGCCGTGGTGTTTTATTTTTAAAACTGATGTCTGAAGGTACTCGATGTCTTTTAGACATTGGAACACTGATATACACTGTAAGGAGATTGTATCACAAAAAGGGCCCAACAGGGAATTCCTATTGGTTTACCAGATTTATAAATATCCTCAATATACTGCGTAAACCAAAAAATTACCACCAAAGAGTTTGTTAATGTTAATTTTAATTTTTGGTGCATAAACCATGCTCAAGTCAAAGACAAGATTAATGGAATTTCATACCAGAAATTTCTTTAATCTTTTTAATACTTTCAAATAATCTTTTTCTTTTTCGAAACAGGTTCGCCCTTTATAATCCACTGTCTTGGCCATAATTCCTCCGACATTATAAGACATATGACATGCCGATAACGATAACCTCTCCCATTTCTCTAATCTCCAATCCACTGTTGTTCAATATATTTTGTTGAATTTTTTATAATATTCCTGATTGTCGCAGTTTTTATCCATCCTGAACACTAGTGGTGAGTCAAGCTGATATAGCCAATTTGATATCTTCTTCTTTCTTCCATAATAGGTATATTGCCTGTTTCTTCTTCGATTTTCTTTCTCATCCTGGCTCTGTGTTGTCACTCCACCTCTTTCGTGGTAGACCTCTACTCTGCAGATTTATCTCCTGTGATTTTTATCAGTCTATCGTCTGCCGTTCGACTTACATGTTGGTTCCATTGATTCTTACGCCATTTATTAATGTTATCTACATCACATGATCGTACATTCTCTGTAACAATGTCGACTATTAATGGTCGTCTATTAGGTTTTCCAGAATATTCCAAAAATGTGATGTAGAAGTAGGACGCTGCATTCTGACTTTCCTGTCCAATTTGTCCCACAACAACTCAATCGTGTGGAGGTCGGGCGACTGTGACGGCCGAAATATGCATGGATGGGATAAAATTGCTTGTACAATTCTACCCTTCGAGCCGTTTGTTTTGCAAACAAATATACGGTTTTGTAAAAATTTATTAGATCCTTAATTCGAATCCATTGGAGAGACTTGATGGTGCGATATTTTTTAATGAAAAGGCTCTAGAAATATTTTCATTTTATTAGCAATATAGCCATATAATTACTCATTATACGCAATGAATTGATTTTTAGACAATCGGTATGCTAATACTGCTCCTCAATAATTCCAACTGCTCGCCATAAACTAGTATTTGCATGTTTAGTCGTTCTTTATACATATAATAAATAATTTTGATATAAATATAAGGAGGTTAAGCTCCAGAGCAAAAAGAGTATGTTCCGGGCTATCCCTTGAATGTAAATCAAAATGGGCGTCATGGAGGGGGCGCCCGCGTCAGCCGCCATCTTTAAAAACACGATTTATCAAATATCTCGCGAGCCGCGCATAGTACGACAAGATCATTTTTATAGATAATAATTCTTCCCATCTTTTTCATTTGAAATTTTTTTTTATATAACGCATAGGTTTTTATTTATATCGCCCCAAAGTTCCAACAACAAACAAAATTTATTATTCTAATATTGAAACTATTAGATTAGTAATTGTATCACCGCTGATGAGTAGCAATTTCAAGTAATTATAGAATTCTTAAATAGATAATTATCGAAAATTTACGGGACAAAATGAACAATCATAAAATAGATTTTATATGTTACTTGAATAGATTCCGATTGTGTTGAAATCAATTAAACAAATCAAACAACCAAGCTACTAGGGGCGCAACAACTGGGGGTGCCCCGGGTGTCTTGACACTCCCTAAAAATAAGTGGAAACCTCCTTTTAGAGTGTCAACCATGACCCATTTTAAAATTAAACCAAACTCACGTAACTCGGGGTGCTATTACTATAATGTTACAAATCTCTTTAGCGAATCATGAATGGTAGTTACTTCATAGACTTAAAAAAATATTTTATTTAGAATATTTTGAACTCAAGCTCGGTAGAAAGTTGCAAGTTCTAGTAATTCGCGAGTTACGAATGCGATTTGCCATATCACTGTACACTGTACACGTATTTTTTACTTGCTTTTCCCTTTTTGCCGAAAAAATTCAGTCATTTTAAAGGGTGGAGAAAATAAATATCGGCAAGCCCAGATATCGACATCGCATAAAAAGCTTGTGTTTGAGTTGACTGATTTGCTACAGTTCCAATATAGGAAAATCTTCATAACTACACATATGCCTGAAAATGAATTGAAACTCTTATCTAGTACTGATATTATTAAAATACTTTTATCAAGTAAAGAATCACATCAAAATATTGAACTAGTTTTCCAGTGTATATATGTTGCTTCAAAGCTCCTGTCTATTGAATCAGTTTTCGAATCTCTAACAACACAGTATAAATATTGCAACAAAAAAAGGAGACCAATAATAAGTGATGAAACTGCTCATCATAAGAGATGATTTTGGTCAATGGACCACTGACAACCAAGTATGATAGTGTTGTTTTAGTGTCTGAGTCTGAGTACATGAATATGAATTTAGATAAATGGTTAATGGTAGCCAATGTGGCTACTTTTTTTTTCTTTTTAGTTATGATAAAGACACACCTTTGAGTTAGGTTGTTGTGCCCCTGAAAGCTACGTTTCCAATAGAAGTAATATCAGTTACCGAAGTAAAAAGAGAACAACTTGCTACACAGTATCCCAAAAAAAATTCTTAAGCTGTAGGTAAAAAGTGTTCTAGGCAATGAAAATCAAGGAGTGCTCAATCAATGTTAAAAAGTTTCGCATAATTAGGTTATTTTGAAGTTACACAAAGTGTCCTAATTGTTTTTGAAAAATTTTCCAAGAATTAACTTTCATTTTATTTTGATACATTCATATTGGGAAGATAAGATTTGATTGTTTTCAACCACCATTTTGTTGTATAATAGACTATTAAGTCAATCTAGTAATTTTCAATAAGAAAATTATCAACATCAAATTAAAAGATTATTTCATTTCACTTCAATCCAATTTTTCTTGATGATTATGGAAAGGATTAAAAATGATTTAAGAAGCTAAATACATACATAAGTCACTAAATACAAAAAATTTAAGTAAACAAAATAACTGGAACACCCGGTGAGGTAAAAAACATAACCTCAAAATACAAAACTGCTTTATATATCAATCACTTGATGAGTTTATTCTCTTTATATGGAAATAACTGAATTTCACATTTATTGAGACCAGTTGTACCTTGGTTCTTTGTATCATTGTATTTAAAGCAAATTTTACAATTTCAAATCCTCTATAACTTATATCTCAAACAAGATTAGCTTATTTTGAAGTATCATCTGCAGGAGCCTGGTTTGGCCAAGCCATTCATCCTAGAGCCATCTGGGTACCAGCTAGCTCCATTATTTAGTATAGCGGGCTTAGAATAACCAGTGATATATGCCTTCAAACCTTATTATTGATGCTCGTGGACGTCATTTCGTTACCAGCCATTAAAATCAGGGGATAGTCACCATCGACCTAAGTCCAGATTTTTTCACAGCCAGTTGGTGCGGGCTTGAGAATGTTCAGCCTGTATACTATCCTCATGGCTTCAAATTGTATCTTCAGATTCAAAGGTTGGAGACCCTGTAGTATGCATGGAATCTGTGATAACACGCGAGGCGTTGTACTTTATTTTGTTTTTGCTTTCTCTATACAGGACCACCACACCATAGTACCATACGTTTAACAATTGAGGTATAGTTCATGCAGGTGACTTTTTTTATTTTGTTTTTGTAAAAAGAAGCCAGGATTTATTTGTCATATTCTTATTTAAAATGTGTCAATTTGACAATTTAATGTATATCTACAACAGATTATAGATAAGTGGGATCAACTACCAAAGTTTTCCAAAAGAATTTTTTCTAGTAAGAATTACAAATTATATGTCGAGTATAATAGAACATCAGATTATGTTTCATTTGATGAATATAATTACGATTCCTATAACTAATGATAAATAAAAGATGCATCCATCTAAACATTGCAATAAACTAATGCAAACTCTGTTTATAGGCTCTAAATATTCGTAAAATCAGGAAACAATAAAAATGGAGTAAACAATTCATTTCTGCTATTTCATATAATGATTCATCTTTTTAATCAACTCGAGGTGTCCAGAATTTGATGTTAAAAAGCTAAAAATAAAATTAAACACTTACCATAGTTACATTATCCCCTTGAGCTAAAACAAAATATTTCGAATCAATATATAGAATAATTTGAAGAAAATATTGGCATAGAGCGAAGATCAGATGTCCTCAGCTCTATCTGCCTGCAGAGTTATACCTCTAGCAACTGCTAAGAAAAAAGTTTTAATATACCAAGAACCACCCTTTGGGGGTAAATTTCATGGAAAATATCCTGAGTGAAAAAAAATGGGAACTTCCCCAAGAACAAGAAAAAATTGTTGAATGGATTAAATTTATGACAAATAGCAAAAACACTTAGGATGCTGTAGAGGTATTCACTATATTGAGATAAAAATCTACTTACAGTCTTTACTATATTCGATTGGCGTATCATAAACATGCTCTTGTTGATCTAGAATAGAATTCAAATTGTGTGCTTGCATGAAAAGGTTATTTTCTTGTTGTTTCCTTCTTAATTCATCTTGAACGGATAGTCTCGATTCCAAATGTTCTTGAGATCTTCTCCTCAGTTCTTCAGCTCTCATTCTTTCTTCTTCCACCTGCCTCTGCTTCATTTCCCACTCTCTCTTCTGTCTATCTTTGTCCATTTCTCTAGCTCTCAATTGGTTTCTAAGCATTTCAGTTTCATGCTCATATTTAGCATATTCCATTTGAGCTATTAATTTTTCTTTTTCTAGATCAAATTCTTTCTTAAGAGCTTCTTCTTTTTGTGCATGTAGATCATACAATTGTTTCCATCTCATACCGTACTCGTTCTCAAAAGACCCAGGAGCAGCGAATCTTGGACCTTGTTCCCTCTCATTTGAAAATTCTGGATTCTTCTTGTTAATGTTTCTCTCTGGATATCCATCAATGTCATCTACCACATCAAAAGACTCTACAATCGCAGGTTGTAGAGAACCAGTTAAGAAGAAACAACCTTCTGAACACCTTCTAATAGCATGTAGGGCAGATCCCTTGCGAGCATAATCAATGATAGCTTCTCCTGTGGTTTTTCCTCTCTCATCAACACACACAGTTGCTCTCTCAACCTTAAATGTTAATAACATGTGAAATAACTTATAAACATAAACAATCAACTTACCTCTCCAAAAATAGAAAAGGCATAGTGCAGCAATTCATTGGAAACATAAGGAGTAAGATTTTTAACTTTAACTGAAGCTGAATTAGGAGCAAATCTTATTTTCAAAGTACGAGACTTAACAACAGTGCCATCAAGTTCCCTTTTTGCCTTCTCTGCATTGCAATGGTAATCTACTTTGACAAAACCAAAGTTTTTATCTTTATTCACAAAAACTTCAGCTATTTCACCATAGGGTTTAAAAAGTTCAACTAATTCTTCTTCCGTTACTTCTGATCCAATATTACCTATGTATAATCTGTTACGTCCATTAAACTTTTTTTCTGTGAAATCTAGTGGAGGTAAATCATAAGTAGGTCCTCTAATTTGGTTTAATCTTTCCAAGAATTTGTCTTCAGGTCCTCTCATTCCACCTCTTGGTCCCCTCATTCCACCACCACTATGGTCATCTCTATTATCAAACCCATACCCACCTTCTCCACCCTCACCCTCAGTTTTCACATTTCTTCCACCTCTATAACCTCCACGGTTACCACCTCTTCTTTGTTCAAAGTTTCTGCCACCTCTCTGATTCTAAAGGAAAAGTATTATACAACTTTAACATAATAATGTAACAATAAATTTATGTTTAAACAAACACCACCTATAATAATTGCATAGAATAAGTATAATTTTCAAACCAAATAATTCTAAAAAATAATACATTGTACCTCAATGGTATTCCCAAATATAAAATTGGTCACATAAATATTATAGTTTAGGTAATGCGCTTCATATTCTTAATAAAACAGCCGAGAAAAAATATAACAAAAACGATGCCAGAATCCAGGGAGTTAGAATTACATTAGTCATTAATAAAAAATACTCAAACTACAAAATAATTTCGATCAAAATACAAAATAAATTTATTATTTACCGAACCGGAGCCGCCCCCGCCGCCTCCTCCTCTGGGGCCACCGAATCTTCCACCACGTCCAAATCTTTCGCCGGTCCCTTCATTGCCGCCATGGTTTTCTGCTCGTTGGAAAACGCTTGGTTTATCTTGAACATTTGCAGTAGTATCATTCGTAGAAGTTGTAACTTCAATATTAGTAGTATCAGGTTTATTTTCAGCTTGCATTGTGATATTTACCGATTTTAAATGTTACACTTAAATAATGTAAAAATTATTTTGTTTAAGACAACACCAACCACAGCAAACAACTCAGTTAAATGGAGGATCAATTCATCGTGTGATGAATGACATATTGCGATCAGTGATTTTACCACTGATATTTTGTATCACCTATAGGTGATTGTTGACTTTTTCTTTTTTAATACAAATTTGAAAAGAATATTTTCAATGAATCTCTGATACTCATTTTGCTCTATTATTTCAAATACGTTTGCTATTTTATTCTACAATAATCGTACAGAATATTTAAAAAAAACAAGACACCTGTCATCCTTTTTTCAATTTTCATAATCAACGCCACAGAATATACCATGGTATGGTGTTTTTTTTTATATACCATGGTATGTTCTGTGACCAAAGCTAAAAAAGTTTTTAATGAAACCAATAGAATTAATAAAGTATCAATTCAAAGATTATTTCTATTTGAGCACAAGGTTTAAATACACCATGAAAGGCAAATCTAAAAGGAGAAATATGTCACCAAATTAAAAAGTAATTTGAAAATGTTATATTCTTTGGTATGTCATTATTTTATATTGGTAATACAATTAAACGCAACTAATAAAGATTCTAAATCATCAAATCCTTATTAATATATCCGCTTGAGTTGGTTTCAGATTTTGGCTAATTTTTATTATTTTACAGTAGGTTATTTTAATTTAACTGGAACTACAAAAAATACATATTGATCAACCAATCAACTGTTTGTTCATGTTTGCTTGTGCAACCAAAGAAAATTAATGAATTAGTGGTTGTCTACATTCTGCTTGTGTGAAAATGTGAAAAATTGCGTAAGCAAAATCAAAAAGTAATGAAATAGTGATGGCGAGAATGTCAACAAATTATCCTGTCAATAAATAGGCATGCAATTTTGAGTCATGTTTAAAAAACCAAGATATTATTATTGTTTAGTGTATAGGCCTAGTGTAAAGTGCAAACCCTTGAGGACATACATAATTAAATTTAACTAGTTAACCATAAGGTGAGTAATATCTTATGTAGTATGTAGTAATATTTTATGCCAATTTCCGGTATAAGTTGCTATTTAGATAATATTAAACGTAACCAGGTATTCGTTTTTATGTTGTATGATATCTACTCTGTTTCCAATTGTTAGGAATATTGACGATGTTGATAAAACATACAGTTTAAAGTGATGTATTGGATAAAATATACCATACTAGGTTTTTAAAGAGTTTTATTTACTTTAAAATATAAATGCTCTCATAGTACTGTCTAGAATGAAATATATATGTTTCACCAAACCAAACTGAATACTTGAACATCTCTTAAATAATGTAAAGTGAAACTATTTTCAACAATAAGTGGACATCGAATTCTTTAGTGATTTTTCCACATAATTTGGATAAATTTTAGTTTATATTTTGTTAACATAATTCTCTGTGTTCTAAAGTTTTGAGTCATCATATAAAAATTGTTAACTCATGAGACCATCAATTGAATAGTGATTTTTAAATTTCTCCCATCAAAAATTTTTTAGCTCTACTAGCTGAATCACACAAATTGTGGTACAAATTCAAATGTTTACATTGCGAAAAGAAAACTTTAGTATTGGGGTGAAAATGCCTCTTAATTATTACATATGGGAGATAATTTTAAAGATAAGTTCACCTCCTAAATTTTTTAATATTTTCTATATAAGAGAAATAGCTTACCCTTATTTTAAACATCAA
Organism: Diorhabda carinulata; assembly: GCF_026250575.1. Classification (NCBI taxonomy): domain Eukaryota; kingdom Metazoa; phylum Arthropoda; class Insecta; order Coleoptera; family Chrysomelidae; genus Diorhabda; species Diorhabda carinulata. The sequence continues at coordinate 29,970,537 of NC_079462.1, read as the reverse complement.
CAAAATCTCCTTATCTTGTGCACCGGTACTAATAAACTTTAAAACCACCATAAAATGTTACAAAACAAGCTACTAACCATAAAAATATAGCTTCTAAAATAAAGAACCACAAACTCAATGATAATTCATCTACGCCTACCTTTGGCTACATTTTGCATGGTATTATATTCAAATAAAATTGTACCAACTTTGAGTGCAGCAGTTTCTCCTATAATATATGAAAAATAGTGATATATTAAAAGATAAACTGCTTTAGAAAACTTTTTGGAAGCCAAACTAGATAATAAAGTTAAAATACCTCATATAAAAGCAGCAGTGGAACTAATAACTCACTACCAACCAGTTCAAATTTTATGCTCATAGATAATTAGTATAATAAAAATTATTGGGGTTTGATAACCCCTTAAATTGAACCATGTATATCTATCTTAAGTAATTGAACAAAAACATTTTACCTAGTAATTAATATTAGAAATCACTTGTTTATACAAATATTTTATTTACTTTTAATGTTTATTATAATTACCAAATATTATGAATAAATTGAACAACATTCATGATAATTTAAGAAAATATATAATAAATACATAAACAGATGCATTTTAGTATGCTGGAAAATGTATCCATTGATAATTTCTAATATAAATGCTTATATTTGTTATTAATATACCAAAATATGATAATTAACAATAATTCAAAGTATATGAAATTTTATTAAAATATAAATAATTCCTTCTCTTATGTAATTGACAATACTGAAAAACTTGTGATTGCATCGTTAAAACTTTGTCCAATGGATTTCGGGACACACTGTAGTAGAGGAGAATGAAATAGACGGACTTGTTAAAGTGGGGGTGGATGTACTCTTTGTAGGACCTAGATTCTTTTATAGAATCGTCTATAGACAATATAGAAAACACTAAAGAAAAAAGTAGATAGGGAAAAGCCAATAACTGGAACACTGTAAAGGGGTTGAGGCAGGCAAACTGTAATTAGGGAAAATCTTTTGAATATATCAACTTATATATGAACAATCTACGGAAACTAACAGAAGACTTTTTGGGGTATTGTCGCCTCAATGGACATTTGAAGATGCTAGGCTTAGCAGAAAATGCAACATGCACATTTTGCTATGTAGAGGAAGAAACATCTTTTCAGATTCTCTTGAAGTATGAGACACCTAGGAGCGTATAAAATAGAAGACGAAGACAGCTAGACCAGTTCTACATCTTGAACATTTTGAAAGAAGTGGGATAAATAGATCATCTATAAACACTGAGTATTCCATCTATTGTCATTTTGTCATTCTGCTGCTAGTCTTAAAATGGATAGTTTTTGGTAAAAACATTGGTGATTGTCCTATTTAATATTGGAATATTGATATAAACATTTCAAATTTTATATGTAGACAAAATATAATAAATGTGAATTCTAATTTAGGGTATACTAGAAATGAATGTATGTTTAGATTACATCAAGATATATTTTGAGGACAAATGTAAAATACATTAATTTTAATACTTTTTATGAACATAAGTTGTCAAAGAATCATTTACAATTTAAATATATCAAATATATTGGCGATGATTCAGCAACTCTTTTATGGTAGAATTAACCTTCAAACATGATGATAAGCACAAATTAGTTTGGTATTAACTACAGTTCAACATGGAAAAAACGGTTTTCTACATTTTTCATAAACATATTGTTTACATTGTATTTTCAATTATTTATGTGAGAATAACTGTTATTGTTTAGAAGTAAAATCAATACCTTATAAAATTAAAAACAAGAGTTAATTACCACGAAAATATCAAATTTTTATTATAAAAAAATTCATTGTACACAATTGAACAAAATAATAATTCTTAATGTCACTAAATAAAATTGTAAATAAATTTAAAACTGCATAGTATTTAAAATCAACATGGTCCTTTAACATTTCAATTCATGTTACCTTACCTCCCTAGTAAAGGTCGATTTATTTGTGGCGAAATATCCTGAGAGAAATTTCATCTTACTTCTTGTATATGAAGAATAGAATCTTGCTCGACTAATACTAGCGAGAACTAACCCTTCATCTTTCCATATAGTATATTTCAAAAATTAAAACTAGAAAGACGAAGCTAATTGTTTGAAATGTACACCAGTGGTAATACCTTAGATTCTTTTTTTGAAATTTATTTTCACATTGTCACAACATCTCGACCTCATCAGATTTGATAGATGTCCTTTTTGATATATTTCAATATTGTGAAGACAAATGTTGTATAAGTTAATATCATAATTACCACTGAGTAGGATATAATAAATAAGTATCTAAAGAGTCCGAAAAATGGTCTTACATACAGGCCTGGCAACCAAACGGGTTGGTTCTCTTGTTTTTGGGAAACTAAATGTTTGACACAGGATGTGGTTCATCTATGGTTTGAAATAGCTAAAGCGCGGCGCTACCGTCTAGAGATGGACGTGAGTAGGGCACAGTTACATGTATAATCCATAGATAAAAGATATACACGATTATTTTTTTCTCATTTAACTATTTTTATATAATCACATTACGTATTAAATAGTCCGAACTAAATGTTAAAAAAAATATATCAATTTGAGGGAGCAGATTTTTAGCTAACACTTCTTTTTAGGAAGTACTCAAATGAGGATAAAAAATATTTGGCAAGCAATAAAAACTAAATGCGCAGTCAGTGTCAAAAAAAAGAACTATAATCTGGGTATGGTGTACTTGAATAATGTATCATTACAGATCACCTATATTTAGATGAATCAAAATAATGTTATTTCTTCTAACCTAAAAAACTGGTAAATTAAATTTTATTAATGGTTCGCGATTTAAAATATTTCAGGTAGTTCATACTACTACTTTACCACTAATAAACTTCGAATTTATGTTTTTATTTATATTTCTCAAAATAACACATTTTTAAGATACAGTATCACAAAACATGAAATTTTGAAAACTATTATGAAAAACAAAATAAATTTGGAAATTTATTAGTTATAATATTGTTAGAAGAAATATATTGAAGTTATTGTAAGAGCACTTTTCTTCTTACTCAAGTGAAATGTAGACAAATCAAGTTTTGAGAATAATATGATAATCCTTCAATAATAATAATAATCTAAATAGAACGTGTTATTATATAAGGTGAAAACATATTAAGTAATTAAACCTTATTTTAATAAATTGTATCCATTAAACCGCATATCAAATCCTTTGCAGATAATTTAGTATTGTTTAATTATAGCCTACACTTATCCATTAAATGTCCTTATAAGGATTTGGGAACGAAAGCATTATTAGATCCGTAATGTTATACACAACTTTTATTGAAAGTCATTTTAAAAAATTAACAATTAACACTATACATAATCAAAAATACACAAAAACACGAGCACAATACAACGATTATGAATCACCAAGAGAAACATTGAGAGAAACTGTACAATGTATACCAACATTAAATTATCCAATTTTGTGTCAAATTCCCAACTTGATATATAGGTATGGTGGCAGATCCATCTATGGCTCTAAACTTTAATTACAAAAATGATTCAACCTTGGGCCATCTGTGTAAAACGTCTTTAAAATAGGTGGTTTTTGGGGTATCATACTAGTGTGTAATTTTCAGAATACAAGCAAAACGTTAGTTTTACAAAAGTATTGCGATTACTGAATTGATCGACATTTGGTTGGTTCTTAAAGCCGAAACTAAATTTTTTCATCGCCTAATTTATTCATCTTATCGGATTCTGAATTAAAGTACTGTGTATAAAACAAAACAATCATTCTAAGTAAATTGTTGGTTGATAAAATATTCATAATCGATATAAAAATCGTCAGATTCACATTACTGGAAAGTATTCTAAAATATGAAAGAAAGTTCTAATTAAAAAGAAACAGTCAACCTAATTTTAGTCGCAAGTTCAAGGAAATTTTAGTATTACTAAAGATTTTTATAATTATTAATCATAATATTGCCTAAGAAAAGCATATTAGTAGATAGCAAGTCTCCAATTAGTATTGCATTGTCATATTATGTAAGCGCTGAACTTTATATATACAAAGATAACAAATAACCCCTGCAGACCTTCTAATAGATTAAGATTTTCTAGCATTGTAATTAGGTTATAAAATGGTATTATATTTACAGGGTGCTCATTTTTAACGGATACTCAGTTAATAAAACTAGTACAATGAACTTGTATCCAATATAACATAGTATAAATGCTTTTGGAAGCAGTTTTCGGTATTCATTATATAATCCCTGGTGTAATCGAAAATAATCGATTATTTTTCTCTCATTTCTGAAGTAATCTATAATTCGGTTGAACAACCGTTGTAAATGGACATAGAAATTTCTTCCACGAAAATTTAGTTGAAGAACCTGTATAGATGGACAGGATGAAACCGAAATCTTCTGTGTCAATTTTGTTACTGATAACATCTTCTACATATCCTTCTGAGACACTTAATATTTTCTAGCTTCCGGGTCGTTACAATTTGAACAAACTTGAATTACCAGTGTATAATTCAGGATTTGTTAAATTTAGATTTGTAGCGATATCCAAGGGAATTTTTTCAATGGAATTCATCTCAACAACTTAATTACGGCAATGTCTTTTTACATATTACGTTTCAATGCTTTTACCTGATGTGTAAACTATGAAAAATGACGTATCATAGACGCTCTTCTATTATGGGTGAGTTCTGATGCATAAGCTCCCCCTGCTCTTCGCTCATATCCCCTAAATTTTTCGGAAACCTATCCAGGTGATTATGAAAGAAGTGGAGTTTTATGATCATAGAATTGAGTATAATCTTTTCTATAATGAGATGAAAAAATTTTTACCTAAGGTCCAGTTTTATATATAATGATGGAAGGATAATTTTGTCACTATTTTTTTCTTTCCGGGCTCCATAATTTTCTCCAGAGCCCGAGTCTTCTTACCCAAATTTTTGTCAACTCTACTGTCCCAAAGATATACACGATGCTTCGACAAGTGCGGATCCAGAAGGGGGGGGGGGTCATGACCTCCCTAAACCATGATTAATTAACTTTTTTGTTTCTTATAAAAGGGCGTAAGTAGGAATATGTAAAAGTACGAAATATCAAAACAATACCAAATAAAACAGGAAATTCAATACTAACAAGTAGAAGAATCTGACATAAACTAATTAATATGAATGTCAAAAACAACGTAATTAACTTATATTTTGTGGGTAAAAGGCTTAAAATGCCATGTCTTTGGGGGAGGACTCATCTTAGTACATATTACCCTGGATCCTGGATCCGCTCTTGTGCTCCAAGACTTGATGCAAGAAATTCGGGAGTGAGTAGATGACGCGAAAATAATGTTTATGAGTTATAGGCATTTAAAATTACGAAATCAGAACTTATATTTAAGTATATTTTCTAAATTGTACATTTAAACATTATGAATTTTTAATGGCCAGATGCGGCTCATACCCTATGGTTGACAATCTGTAACATTTACACAGTCAACCTATACACTTTAAAGATAGTAAAAATGAGTTTGCAATCGATTTTTTAACAAAAATGTACTTTTTGTTTAACTCGATAAAATGTATGGTTTAGGAAATATGCAGATTTTTAGATCGCTGTAAATTCCAAGGAAACCGTTCACTATAAAGAAACATTCTGAAGAAAATTACCATAAATTGTAATCATTTATTGAAAATTTAACGTATCAACAATTATTTGTAGGATTCTCCAGGAACAATTTCTTTACCCCTTTCACATCCAGAAATGCATGTCATGAAAGTAGAGGATTATCCAGAGAGACCGGTCTAAATTCGAGTTTTTATCCACTATTCCTGTCCAGACATTAACACAAAATCGATGTTGATTCTTTGTTTGAATTGTACCGTCAGGATTTTCATCTGCCTATAAAAGTAAATTATGGAAATTACTAAAACTGTCTCGTGTGAAACCGGCTTTATCAGTTTCTTTGGCATGTACAACGATCTAAAAATCTACATATCCACCATTAATTTTATCGAGTTAAACATACCTTTTTGATAAAAAAATTCATTTTTGGTATCTTTAGATTGTACAGGTTATCCCTGTAAACGTTACGCACTGTTGACAATTGGGTATGAGCCGCCCCTGGGCTTCAGATAGTAGAGTAGAATTGGTAATGTTCGATTGTATAATTTAGAAAATACACTTAAATATAAGTTCTAATTTCGCAACTTTAAATGCGTACAACTCAGAAACGAGGGGTTGTATGAATATTTGAATATGTCACAGCATTATTTTGGTGTCATCGGTGCACTCCCGAATTTTCTGCATCGAGTCCTGGAACACCCTGTAGTAATGAATCATTTTAAGCGCGACTGTTAAAAAATTATTGATAAAATAAATATTTTTTTAACTCAAGTGTAGTTTATCACATTACAAAGCAAGTATCAGGGTCGAATATGTTTGACATTGCATATTGGTAGTTATTGGTAGGTAAACTTTTAATGAAAGGTTAATAGTACACTACTTTACTTAAACGAAACCACACCAAGAATATTATTAACACATATGTATATATATGTCTATACATATTAAGTTATCGTGCCCGCTATTTATCATGCCGTCCAGCTGTAATTTGATATCTTTATTTATGAAAGTCATGCTTACGATTAGATACATACAATGGATGCAGAGTTGTAAAATTGTGGATTTTAGTTCCTTTACGAAACGCTAAGATGAATATCTAAATAATTATTTTGCGGTTTCAGTGTACCCGTACTTGTGTTCATTCATTTTTTTACATTCGCATGGTTTTTATATTACACATGGTCTAATGAAATTAAGAAAAGAAAGTGATTCAGATAAAGAGGGGTATGTTATTTTTTATTTATATAAAATGAAGTGAACATAATCGTAATAGATATTTTATTATTTTATCGCGTGATTTATACTAGATTTTTATGTACAATAAGTCGGTTCATGAATATTTCTATATTTATACATTTGTGAACAAAAGAATCAAAAGTCTCTAGCCAAAAATCTGCAGCTTCCATTTTTTTTTTCTGATTTTAGCTCCTCAAAGCCTTAATCTTAGCTTTATATTGAGTGGTCTATGTTGTTATTGACTCATTTTTTTGACAAAAAAAAATATCAAACGAAAAGGAATCTTTGAAAACTCAATAGAAAAGAGTTACAATTAACAGTAAAGAAAATACAAGTTTAAATTCGTCATAATAATGATTTAATTGAAATAAAACTATCAATGTTCTCTCCCCTGTCTCTAATAACAGCTTCCCATCGTTTTTTTATGGATCGAATAAGTTGCTTCAATCGATCTTGTTCTATACTATCCCATTTCTCAGTGAGCGCCGTTTTGAGGTCCGATTTCGTGACTGGTTCAGGATTTCTAGCCCAATTTTTTGTTCCAAGTTCATCCCATAAATGCTCGATTGGATTTAAGTCCGGGCTACCGCCGTTCTGAAGCTACAATATATGGACGGGTACTATCCTGCATTAGGATGTGGTTTACACCAACGAAACTAGCACAAGGTCGACGTAATCTCCTAATATTTCTTCTATATATCAGTTCGCCATTAATCTCCCTGCTCCGCCTCCAGTTTCAATAAAAATCAATTCGGTTTTTGCTTCCATTGAAATGCCCTCCCATACCATCCTGAAACCTCCTCCAAAAGCCGTTTTCGTTTATGCAACTCTGCCCGAGTCGATTTCCAGGTCTTCTGTAGACTCGTCTTCTTTTATTGCTATCTATCTGTCGTCTGAGAAGAGAAAATATTCTGTATCAAATCGTAGGACTGCTCGGTCTGCTGGGGTTAATTTGGGACCAGAAGCTGGTCTTTTTGACGCAATGTTAGCTGTCTTATCTCTTCTTCTGACTGTGACAATGCGTTTCTCTAAACTCTTGTTGAACTTGAACTTGGTCATCTCTCTTGGATGTATAACACCATATTGTTCAACGCACTGGCCACTTCTCTCTAACTCTGGTGTCTTGTCGCAATAGATATGTATCGGTTGACATTTGATGGCTAACAGATAATGGTGGGTTAGGTAGATAACCTTTTATAAGGGTCAGTCAATAATCTCACTCTGACTCAGGCAACTGACGCAGATTATCGGTAATACCACTTATCAAAAACAATAATGATGATACCAACATCAATACTGAGTAAAATAACCCCATGAAGATCGACTTGTTTGCTCACAAAGTGGTTTAAATCAGAAAATACAAAAATTTACTTACTGTTTCTAATAAAGTTATGAAACGAAAAGTGTACTTTTTGACTTACCCTCGTATTAAAACGTAACCTCACATAACCAAAGCTGCAATTTCTCGAACCTTTGGTGACATTCATACTGAATACACTGTTTACACTACCACTACACCAACACTCCCACTGACCCGAATTTCGATAAACAAGTTATCGTCTTCAGAAATCGAAACGCGCGTCAGAAAGTGTGATTGTGAGTGTCGGTGTAATGGTAGTATAAACAGTGTGTTCACCATACATAATCTGATGATGAATAGAGAATTAATTACGCTATAAACGATTTGTTTCGTGAATCGCATTTCCATCGAGAGGAATTTGGTTGTGATCGAATTTTGATTCACAAGATTTGATCCTTCAAATATACAAGCATATACGAAAATTGATAAAACTGTTAACGATATGTTTTTAGAACAGCTTACAAAAATATATTTTAAAAACTAATTCTAATGAAAAAAGTTTTAACAAAAAGTTGAATTTCTTTCCAGAAACAGAAAAAATCGAAAATCTGACATCATTGTAAATATTCGTAATATAAAACCTTTACAAATAGATCCAAATCACTCTGTATAGATTAACATCCTTACTGTTTGACGTCATTATCGATTGTTCAAATAGAAATCATCTGCCGAGCGATATTAAACTTAAGTAAATGGTTAGATGCAACAAAGTGATAATAAAAATTCAATTCCTTGACTTTCCACAATCATTATTACTGATAAAAAGCATAATAGGCGATCTGAATTGACAAAAATATTGGAGAACAGCTTATTCACACACATAGTGTATAATATTTTTGAATAAAGGTTCAATTTTGTGGATATTCATTATAAATTCAATATATTGTACACAAGTCCGCAAGATGTGACCGCGACGGGACGTTTTTAGAAAAGGGAAGATGCAAGCAGGTAATTCTCGGCTTTTCGAAAGCCTGACGGGCGGCACTGCTTTCTTCTTTTATGTATACTATTGGGTGTCCCAAAAATAAGATTCGAATCAAATAGAAAACACTATTGATTGTAATGTTTTAAATGAATCATAAAGTACATACGATAGGGTTTTTTATGGATAAATGGCCACCACGACTTTGCATACACATACACATACACACTCGTTTGTCGAAATGTTCCATGACCATTCTGCATAAATGTGGTTGAATTTCGTTGATGCTACGTTGAATATCTCTTTTTAATGCACGGGTGGTTGTGGGCTTGTTGATATTTTAAATGTAGTAATTGTTTCAGATAAAATTTGACGATTCGACTTAAAGATTTTATGTTTCTTCGAAAAATTATTAAAAAAACTAATTTTAAAACAGAAGAGACCTAAAATTTAGATGCATTGATATATCAAAAGGTCTAAGAAATTGAAGAAATTTATTATTTAATTTCAACAAAAATAACCAGTAACAGTCAGTGCTTGATTAACCTCAGTTTCAAAAAAGTATGGTCTCCAGCCCTAAAGGCACCCCAAGTAATGATACGTTGGATGAATGCATTTGTTTTCCGATAATCACATGTGGGTCTTCGAACCACAAAAGTGGCGATAAAAAAACCCATCAAGGTGAAAATGTTCTATCGCTTAGAGCGCTTGTAGACGTCCGTTTTTTTCACCGGACAACCTGGTACTGCCGTCTTACTTGCGCTAGTTGATAATTTTGAACTGGTAGTCAGTCACGTGTTAAATGAATACTAAGAATAAAAACCGTATTTGCCTACTATTTGTACAAGAAGAAATAGAGAAACGTAAAAGTTCATTGTGGGCGCAACCTATATTATTGGAAAGGGAACAATATGGTGCATTTCACTTTTTACGCAGTTTGAAGAAGTTGAAATTAAATTTTACAATCACTTTCGGATGAAGAACGAAACCTTTCAATTTTTATTAACTACCATATATAATAGCATAACACAAAACAGGCAATACGTCCGACAACGTCAACTCGCACCGATACACTGGCGTCGATGACCGCACTTTCTTACACCGGAACGTATATTGTTCGCCGGACCTATGTCCGGTGCAAGTACACACATCCATTATGAATCATACACCACCGCGAATACGGCAAAAAACACGGTCCATTGTCCGGTGAAAAAAACGGACGTCTACAAGCGCTCTTAGGATGATTTTTCTCGAAAAATCAGCATCTACTTGTTGATGCTCAATGATACATTCAACAAACTGTCTTCGCTGTGTATAGTTATCGAATTCAGTTTTTTTTATGTTAAATGAATTTTGTAAGCATTGAGAGTCAGACCTTGAGTGAGTACATGCTGTAGAGAGCTTCTTGTAATTTGTAATTTTTGTCTACGATGCCGACGAATTGAGGTTCCTGTGTTGTCACCGACTCTCTCACGTACTGCTTCGACATTAACATTTGGACGACCAGTATGTTTGGCATTTCCAACGGATCCTGTCTTCCGGAATTTTTAAATTAGTCTCTCCACAATTGACGAAGTTAGAACACTATTTCCACCATATTTTGTATGAAATTATCGCTACTGTTACCTATTGTTAACGGTATATAAAGATAGCCATTATAATTCAAAACGAAATTATAAAAGAATCATTCAGTTCCAATTCATTTTTCTTATCTTGATAAACAAAGATTGCAACTTGACGTTTGATCACAGAACATAGTCGATTTAACAAATTTTTTCTACGCCCATGTCTGTAAACGTCAAAAATCGCACTGTCAACATTCCTTGTAAATGACATTTAACAATAACATGCACGTAATGACATCTCATAACATACACGTGTGTTTTGAGAAGAAAACTTTTTGGTTTAATTAAATTACAATCAAATTTTTATTTACGTAAGACTTTATTTGGTCTATTTATACAAATGTCGTCAATTAAAAAACATAAAAACTTTTATCATTAGTGAGATATATTTAGGATTGAAAGAATGATGCGCCTAAATGTAGGCAGCACATTATGCAATTTCTTCTATCATGTAACGCTTTCTTTTTACTAACCCTAAACTGTCAGCTGTAGATTTGTTTTTTTTTTCAAGGTTGTCAACACTTTATAGCATAAATGGCGGTCAATTTAATTCGTGTTATTTTTGGGACACTATACTTTTGACTTCCAAATATTAATCTTCTGATTTCTCTTTTTTAGACCTCTAATATCTTGTTGTCCCTTTCAAACTTCAAAGTTGTTTGCTTCCACCTACAAAACTGAATTATTTACTGAAACACTTTGGTTGTATTTTTATTTGATCCATACATATTTTGTGATATTTTTTTGCAGTGAGATAATGGATGGGGAAGATGACTGTTTCAACAGTTATTGCTCGCGAGCAAGCCAAAGAAGTAATGGAGGAAGTACGGACTTCGGTGAAATGTCATTCATGATAGTAGATTACTTAAAGGAAGCTATGAAGGTAGAAAATAAAATTATATTTCATTGTAAACTTTTTCTAATTTTTTAAGACTTTCAATTTATATTTTCAATAAAATAAAACCTTTATCATGTCACTAATATAACTTTAACATTCAAATTTATGTTATTTGATGTATTTAGTCTATATTTAGATCAAATTATAAACTTTACGCTCGCGTCCTCGTTCGCATTCAATATAAATTCAACAGATTACGAAGTTTGATTTATATATACAAACACTCGCGTTGTTCCAACACCTAGTCAACGTGAAGTAGAACCTAACGTCAACGTCTTCTTTACTGGTAGAATACTTAATCAATCGAAATTACGTCCTTTGGAACATACCTACCACTGGGCGTATTATTCGAAGCACTTTACTTTGAAACCTTTCCAAAATGGTTAGATTTGAGTTGCTGCGCACAAAGATCACGCCGCGCACGCGCGGTTAATTCGTCGCAGACGTGCGAATAGTAAAATAGCGTGAATGACATTTAGTGCTGTCTCGTACAAACGATAACCCGTACGCCTCACGCCAACACGTAGGTGTTTACTCGTCTGGCATCATTGGGAGATTTGGATATTGATACAGAGCTATTTATAAGTGAAATTCAAAATCGTTACGTAATATGAGACCAAAAAAGCAGAGAGTGATCGTAATTTAAAAAAAAAGACATGGGTAGAGGATAAAATAATTACAAAGTTAATGCAAAGGATGGTCGAGAGGATGAATAAAGACAGAGAAAGTTAACCTGAATACAACTCTGCGTTATCTCTGGTTGAAGATTTAAAATTAATCCATCGACACTATAAAATGGATGCCAAAATGGAATGAAGTTTTAATAAAATACAAGTCCAGAGCCACCCCGGAATAATTCATTGCAGCCAATTCATTCTTCTGAATAGTAATTTCCTAAATCTTGGTACTCACCACCTTTTATCCATTTTGTTAATGAGTGTATTGTGACGAAAAGACTATAAATTTGTCCAGATGACCTTAACTCATTCAATACGCAGCTTGCCTTCACTCAAGGTTACTAGAATAATAGAAGGTGTGTGACAATAACAAGATGCGCAGTAGACAAGTTACGTGACAGGTTCACCGGTTTGTATAGCCAGATCAGCAAGAGATAACACACATCCTCATAACTCGAACATAATGTTAGTAAGGTTCTGTTTGACATGCGCATGTCACAAACCTTCTATTATTCTAGTAACCTTGTCTTCACTTTACAACTCAACACCAAACAATCCGTCATAACCAAAGGACTCAGCTTTGTACTCCCGAGATTCTCGAAGACATAGTGTACAATACGCCGTTTACCGTTTTTAAATGTGACTTGAATTTCAGGTAAGTGAAACACATTTTTCGTAGATTTCACATTCGTTATAGCTATTAATTTTTAAATTCCACCTGTATAATTGTAAAATCATGTTGAAAAATAAATAAGACAACTAAATAACTAAATCGTTAACATTAAATTTCAATTTTTCTTTCAGTGTATTTTATAAAATTATTTTTGATAAATAACTTCGCAAGTTGTATATAAACATTCTTGTAAATTGAAACATTTATTTTTGAGACCATTTTTAGAATTATCTTAATTTTAAATTCTTTGTTTTGTTTTTTTTTTAGTTGTTTTTCAAGTTTTGGGATATATTTGTCCATAAAACATTCTGTTATTATTTTTTCTGATTTCACTTTATCCCATGCTAACTTTTAAAAACAATATCGTTTCTATATTTCTCACAGTGTATTTTTGTTCATTTTTTTTAATCAACTTTCAACAATCAAATCAACAAATAAACCCCCTTGTACTTAGTTGACTGTTTCGTAAACTATCATAAAAATATGGGGTTGAAATTGTAGTATATAAGTGTAAATATAATTTTAATTTAATTTATATAAATTTTCTTGTGTTAATTTTAGCAAATAAGCTTTTGAAAAATTGTACATATATTAAACGTTTTATAAAAAAAATGTAAAAGGTTGTTTATTTATTATATTTCCTACAACAATTTTATTTGATTGACAATAAAAAAAGGTGAAATATGTATATGATTTTAAGTAATCGTTAACGTAATTAATATACACAATTACATTTTTCGAAAATGTTGATTTTGATATTTTTTTATTGTTAGTTTGATTTACCGGTCTTGGAACCAACAACGAATTAGTTACAAGGTAAGTCACGAAGTTAGGCTACCCGCTACACAGGTAAACTGATCTCTTTACCACTGACGGAGAGCGTGCCGAGACGCACCCACTTAATTATTGGAAATAGAACCTTGGGATTTTTTTTCATTTGTTTAAATTAAAATGAATGTTAGATCAAATAATTTGTATCAAAAAACCTTTCCGTCAGAGCCAAAGGTTTATCTCAAATAGCCCCGTACCCAAGTGATAATCTGTCAAAATGGCTGTCGTATTGAATAGGTTAAGCATTACTTTATTTGATATAGTTAACTGGGAACTTTTGCATATCCATCCAGTATAATTTACGTAATTGTAGACCAAGTTATTTTTTCTTTGCTATTATATGTTGATGCCAATTTAATAAACGATTTAGATGTCAGGATATTTAACTGTATTTACAGTATTTAATTGTTTATGGTTGAATTTCAAAGGACAATTTTCTGTTATATAATTATATGAACTGATTTTTGGCCAATTTTGTATTTTGTCCAGTGCAGTTCAAGTTGTGAGAGGCTCTTGTTCGATCCACGTGTGATGATAATTTGTGTCATGGTAATAAATTGGCATAACAATAAATATTAGTGTAATATTGTGAGAAACAAATCATCCTCACATAAAACCTAACAAATAATATTATCTTAATAACATATATTCCCGTGGTTTGTTTAGGCAATGGACATGATGCGGGCGCACCGAATGCTAACCGATGTAGTATTAGAAGTAGGAAAGGATCTATTTTATGCGCATAAAGTTGTCCTGGCGGCTGCAAGCCCCTACTTCAAGGCCATGTTCACGGGGGGTCTCAAAGAATGTGATATGGATAGAGTTAAATTGCAGGGTGTTTCGGGTGCCTCATTATCTAGGCTAATACATTTTATGTATACTGGAAAAATTAGGGTTTCTGAAAATACCGTATGTCAACTATTGCCTGCTGCTACAATGCTTCAGGTATGTATTTTGATTAATTTTGTAGGAAATTCAAATATACTTGACCCCTTCTTATCATATTGTATTAACTTTCTTATTTATTTACACTCTTCCTATTCTTGAGGTTAATTAATAAACATTGTCTCTTACGTTCTTAATTTATTTGAACACTTTACACTACACTTAACTAACTTATCACTAACACTTCATTTAGTTCATAAGAAACAATGTAAACAAATCGTCTGTTGTAATAAAAACAAACATCAGACGAATTCCGGTAATATCAAGTTCCGCGCCTCCGCCGAATTTTAGAATTCCATTACAACCGGACAGGACCGGCTCCAGGACCTATATCGCAACAATGTAGTTTGCTTAATAACAATCGATTTTCCAATTTCAGGTTCCTAATGTCATCCAAGCTTGTTGTGATTTTTTAGAACGTCAATTGGATCCTAGTAATGCCATTGGTATAGCAACTTTTGCCGAGCAGTACGGATGTATCGATTTATGTCGAAAGGCCAATCAGTATATAGAACAAAATTTTAGCCAGGTAATATTTTTAAAATTCCATTATACCTCATACAGATTGCACTCAAGTTAATGTATCATGTATCTCAGTTTTTCTTGATGTACTACTTTGCAAAGTTTAGCTTGAAAGTCTTATATAGAAAACTAAGTATCGCTCAGAGGAAATAGGCAAGAATTTTTGTCATATCCACCTACAGGGATACAAAAACTACTACAAACAGGAAATCATCATCCGGCCCAATAGTCGAGATGTTATTAGAGCTCTAAGCTCCAATGTCATAAAATCCAAACTAGTTTGGTAATTTCCGGACGAGTTAAAAGAGATACGCAATGGATTCGGGGACATCCCAGGACAAACGCTTCATAGGACCTTAACTCGTTTGTTAAGCTACAGAATAATGGAAAAAGTATTGGAAAAGGAGATAGATAGGGGTAAAACCAATTACTGGGACAATCTACAGAGGCTCAGACAGGCGAAGACTCTCCTGGGAAACTACAACCAGAGAAGATCTGCTGAATGTACCAGCTTAAATACTAATAGGAATCCTGTCGGGACACTCTTGCTTTAACGGACATCTGAAGATGCAAGACACCTGGAAGTGTATGAAATAGAAAACGAAGATCTCTGGAAATTACAGCCATTCCACATTCTGAACTTTCTAAGAGGAGTGGGATTAATAGATCAGCTGTAAACACGCAGCAAGCTTTAACTGCTCTTGTAGGTATAAGGTCTCGATGAAAACAAGTTCTTCAGTTGCCTCCTGAAAAATCCTATAAATTGTAGTGAATAATTGTTCTTATTCGTGGGGATAATTAATAAACACTGTCTCTCACGTTCTTAATTTATTTAAATACTATACACTACACTTAACTAACTTTAATAATTTATTTGAAATCTTCGATTACTTTTCTAATTCGTTCTGTTCACGACTAATTATTAGAAACTGAACTAAACTACGGTACACAAACTCCTTATATTTCAAAAGTTCTGGAAAAATTAATGAAACAACACAAATAAATAAATAGACCTTCCTTATTCAATAGAAACAATGTAAATAAACCGCTTGCTATAACAACTGATATAAAAACAAAGATCAAACGAATTTAATCAAACGGGTATTTCATCAAAGGCGGCCTTCGCCAAATTTTAGAATTCTACTGTATCCAAGCAGGACCGGCTCCAGGGCGGAAATGTGTTCGTTATATACTATTATTTTTATATTTCAGATATCCCACGAGGAAGAATTCTTACAATTAAGTACGCTTCAAGTAATAAATTTAATAAAAAAAGATGAATTAAATGTACAAGACGAAAAAGAAGTTTATAATGCAGTTTTAAAATGGGTTAGGTACGACGAAGAGCATAGACACAAAAAGATGGAACTTATTTTGAACGCTGTACGATGCCAATTTTTACCGCCGAAATTTTTAAATGACCAAATGACAAATTGCGAGGTTATCAAGAAAACCCCAGCCTGTAAAGAATATTTAGCCAGAATATTTAAGGTGAGTTAGTGAAAAACTTCACCGGAATGTCTAGAAAATGTGGGATTTTTAAAAGTTTTATTTCTTAATTATAGTCCGGTCAATTTAGACATTCGAAATTACATAAATTCCCACCAATCTGAAAATTAGTGAAAATTGCTTAAAATATAATTGAAAATGAAATTTGAAACCTGCCCATCATTACCGTGTATGGAAAATATTTTATTCAAGGTCAAAGGTCGAAAAAATTAGTTTTTCGTCATTTTTTGCGAAACGGTAAGTTCTATCATAAAAATACTTCATACAAAAATTGTAGATCATAAAATTATCTACAAAAAATCTACTTTTCTCCTACGAGTCACCGTTTCTGAGATATAACGATTCAAAAAGTTGTAATCGTCGTAATAAGCACACGTTTCCACACTACCTATGAGTTAGTGTACAAGGTAGCGCAAAAAGAAACGCATAAATTTCAAAACAGTATAATTTGCTTTATTTAGATTATCCAATATATGACTTTATTCATTGGAGCCTAATAGAGCGGCGAGGACTTTGAAGAACCGACGCCCTAATTCTGCCATTTTGTTGACCGTACGCCGTAAGAGGACGACCTAACGACTTCTGCTTCATAACCGATTGTACAAAAAGAGGCAACCCAACGAAGTGAGGTTCAACAGCGAAAACGCGATGCGCCACGGTCCATTGCGCCATTACGCCCCCTCCTCTCCTATTACTCAAACCAAATTCATGCGTTCTTTTTTCGCCACCATTTATGTAGCGCTTTTTTTTAATATGGTTTCCACGGATCTGTTGTGATCATGTTTAATTTGAAAATATTGTAAAATAATGGAAATTAGCAGAGATTGAAAAGACATGCGATACAACGCTACTGACGTAATTTACTTGCACTCAAAATGAAGAAGAAGAAGAAGTTACTACTCGAAGGACTAAATTTCACAACTTTTTTTTTTAATTTAAATCCTAGCACAAATTAAAAGCGCTCCGTAACGTGGCATCCGCTTCAGAACGTATTGAGTTTGTGACGTCTGTATCACCAAACGATTTTGCTAGGGCTTCACAACTGCTGAATGCGACCTTGAAAGGTGCAAAAAATGTGTGAAGCATTCTCAATCACTCGTTGGAAACATCTCCACGACGCTGTGAGCAAACGCGTCTTCAGAGACTGAAGGCCGAGTTTACTTTCAGTCTCCGAAGACGATAACTTGGTTAACGAAACGCGCGTCATACAGTGTAATTGTGTTTGTTGGTGGCTACATCTACTGTATAGTTTATGTACTTTTTGAAGCAACTACCGTCATCTCTAGGTCAGGCTAGGTACTTCTGGGAGCATCCTCGTATATGTGATGGAATGATTCACTTTTACTTAGTAGATTGGTCAGTAGTTCGAGTGGATTGAGTTAGAACGTTAGAAAGGAGAGTGTCATTTCTATAAATTAATAACTTTTATAAGAAAGGCCGAAGCGATTTAGATGAATTGCGAAAAAAAAATTGTGATTCGTTGTTCGTGAATTTTTAGGCGAGTGTTGACAATACGTAATCGGCTAATGACAGCCATATATCGTCTAGATAAATCAAACTGGATTTATTAACTTCCAACGACTTTGCCAGGTGTTACGATTTGGTTTTTTCATGTATCGTTTTACATCTCTAGAAATGTAAAGCTTATTAAATGTTTTTTTAATCTAGAGTTCTTGCCTCTATTATCAGGTTTCACAATTGTGCTTTTACCATTTATTTTATAGGAGGGCCGTTTTTTTTCAAACTCCGATCGCTCCGTGCAGACGCTACGCGGACAGAAGAAAGCGGGCATGCGCTGTAGCTCTAGCACTACACACTCCGTCATTGTTGACATTCAGGGTCAGTCGGCGTTGTGCTACAGCCACGTAAACATGTTCGCCATTATTGATGCTCCCCCCAAGTGTGGAGTGTGATTCGTTTTGTACAGGATGAAGGCCATAGTGCTGCAGAAATCCATCGAAGGATGAGTCGTGTGTATGGGGAAAACTTGATGAGTTATAGTGTCGTGCGTGAATGATGTCGACGACGCAAATCTGTCGTTTCAGATAACCTGGTTCAACGAGTTTACAGAATGGTTAAAGAAAACCGTTGATTTCCCATTACTCCTTTGTCTACCAAATTTTCAGAAGTTTCAAGGTCTTGATTGTACATGAATTCATTGGCGACAACTTTTTTTGAAGAGATTGGAAAAAAACGGCTCTCGTATTACATATTTTTATTTTCTAACATATGAAATTTCTTTTTAAAACTTTTGGACAAAACCTTTTCGCAAAAAGTAATTGCTTTTGATTTTCGTAGGATTTAACTTTGCATGTACGAACTGGTGTGAAAGAACGATGTCCGAATATTCCTCGAGTGATATATGTGGCAGGAGGATATTTTCGACAATCTCTTGATATCTTAGAAGGTTACAATGTTGACGAAAAAGTATGGTATAAACTTTCCAGATTAACAGTACCCCGGTCTGGTTTAGGAGGCGCTTTCTTAAAGGTAAAAAACAGAATATTCCCAAATTTTAATGTTTAATCATGTACCATTTCCTCAGCCATATTTGTTGAGTTAGTAAACGCTCTAAACGTGCATCAATCTCAATGTTAGTTCCACTTGCTGAGGTGGAGGTGGCAACTTTTGATATACTATTGAAATATTGGATTTCCTTTGATGTTTGTTCTGTATAAGTTTTTATTATAGCAGGCGGTTTATTTACTTTGTTTTCGACGTGAGCGGCAATCATGTCATCCATATTGCCCGAAATATCATTTTTCATAGTTGAAATGTCGTCCTTCGTGGAGAAAATCTTGTCAATAATGGCGAAAATATTCTTCAGAGTTGAAATCTTCTCGTCCATTTTAGTGAAAATTGACGAGATCATCCATCCCTCACCAGAGCCACTTTGAGTCTTTCTACTAATTCGCTCTTCTTACCGAACTCGCGACTCTCCAGTTCGGCTTTCATTTCAGTCACTTTCAGGTCACCAAGTCTCTTCGCCATGTTTGTTTATGTCTATTTATTCATAATATTCCACTTCTCACACAAATGTAATATTTTTCCTATTTATTTGTACGATTTCTATTCGCGGGGTGAATTAATAAATACTGTCTTTTACGATCTTAATTTATTTAAATACTATAGACTACACTAACTTATAATTATTCACTTATCACTATCACTTAATTAACTTGAATAATTTATTTAAATTATTCTATTACTTTGCTAATTCATTCTGATTTCTACGACTATTTATTTTAAACTAAGCTAAACTGCGTTACACAACTTATATATGTATAAAGAATATCCCAAAATAATTCTAAAATCTTCTAAAACATAAAGAAACAAAATAAATAAATAGAAATTATCCAAAAAATAAAAACTCATATAAAACAAATATCAAACGGATTCCAAGTATTTCAATCGTATATCAAAGGTCGTCGCCTTCGCCGAATTTTAGGACTTTATAAAAGTGGGACATCGCCGGCTTAAGGACCCATTTTGCGAAATTATTTGTAACAATACAAAATACGAACACTACTGAAATACTTTAGTCTTCTTTAGTGAGTAATAATGCTTTTTCTGAACTTGTTTTTGCATCCAATAATGTAAGAAAATAATTTTTTAATCAGCCCAATTTTGATCCCATTACAAAAATACAAATGTAAATTTAATTAAATGCCCACATAACCTCAATTCTTCAGTTCGTGTTTGAGGCACAATTTTGAAGCTCATGTAACCCAATCATTTATTTGGTGGGCACGTTGGCATTTTAAAAAATTCTTGGACAGTTTTATTTTGAGTTCTTAACCCGCAACACCATTATTTTTTGAACTTTACCAACACATTGTTTTATTTCTTTCCCAATATTGCTTTGAAAGTACATATTGAATTGAATTGATATTCCCTTAATCCTTCTATCTACCCTTCCGGGTATAAGACGGGGGGTTGAGTTTTTTTCCATGGAATCTTTCTTTCAAAATTCTTCCCATTTCATTCATTCGTTCTCAATCGCTTTGTGCTTCCTCTGTTTCTCGTTCTCACTGTTCTGGCTTCTACTATTCTTCTTGTAATCCTTCCCTCATTCATCATTTTTACATGTCCGAACCATCTTAGTTGATTTTCTTCTATGTATTGTTCGGCAGGTTTTGTATTTAATATTTGCCTGTATATTTCGTTTTTAATGTGGTCTAATCAAGTTTTGTTTCTTATTTTCCGGAGGAAGATCATTTCCGTTGCTTTTCGTAACCATATGTTAGTGTAGAACAAATTTTTCATCCAGGTATCTTTGGTATTCCTTCTGTTTTTATTTGACTTATTATGGTGATTTTCACATATCTGTACTGTTATTTATTTTTTCATTCCTCAGGGAAATTTTTATGCAGTAGGGGGCAGAAACAATAGTCCAGGCAATAGTTATGATTCCGATTGGGTAGATAAATATAATCCGATAAAAGACCATTGGAGACCCTGCTCACCTATGTCTTCTCCAAGAAATAGGGTCGGAGTTGCCGTAATGGATGGTCTTTTATATGCAGTGGGAGGAAGTGAAGGACTGAAGTATCATAGTAGTGTAGAATGGTGAGAATTTTCTACTAAGATCAAAAATATAATTGCATACATTGAAATTTATTGACCCTAATGAATAAAAATTTAGCAATTACTTTTTCTTATAAAATCAAAGTAAATACTTGGAAACCTATCAATAAAAACTTGAGTAATTGCTTGTGTTTAGAGCAATCGCTGAAAATTTTAGAAATTGCAATTAGTAAAAGTATAAAGAATTATTTAAATTTGCAAAGAATGAGATGATAATTCAGGGAGTTGATTTTTCTAATGTTTACACAAATCAGGCAATTTCAATCATTCAAGATCTGTTAACCATATATTAAGTTATACAAATGTCTCTTATTTTATGCTCCATTAACGTATCGTCTCTGATTACATTTCTGTCTTATATTAATGTGACTGAGAAGAATCATAAATCTACCTATTTAACTTCTACTTACTATCGTATTCGTTAAGATTTATTGTAAACTGACAGTCCTCAACGTCTTACTTAAGCGTTTTTATGTCCTTTAGAGATTTGAAGTTCCATTTATCAAATTACTTATCCTTATTTTTGTATTGATGTATATTGATGTCCATAAATATAATTAATTATAGCTTTTGTATACAACAGGATTAGTATTTAAGAGAGAATAAACACACATAAAGTCTTAACATCCAAAGAGAACAGTAGTCAGATTATTGAAACCACTTTATTTATATCTTATGTTAATAAATAGTTTTTCAAAATTGTGAATTAAGTTATTTAAATGACTGAATATTATATGAAAGTGCTGTAAAGATATAGTGTAATGTATCCTCGGGCTAACCATTGATGGTTGACTATATTCTTTGTCTATTAAAGACCTCGTATCTGTTCACAGATCGCTTTTAAATATTAAAATCCTATTATGCAAAATGTTATAAATAATTATATGTATGGTCGTTAGAGTCACATCGATATAAAATAAAGAACGTAACTTGATACGTTAATGGAACTTCAAGTGTCTAAGGAACATTTAGAGTCAATTAATGTGGGTCCCCATTAGGATCGTGTACCATAAATCTCAAGTAATGCAATAAATGTTTGATTCTTCACATTAACATAAGACAAAAATTTGGTAATCCGAGACGATACATTAATAGAGGGTAAAATAAGGAACGCTTTGTATCACTCAACCAGATGATTTAGAGATCCTAATTGTTCCCATCAGGATATGAGTCAATTTACACACAAAAGGTGTGTATCTTTGTGTACGTGAAAATTGCACAGATGATGATTTCCGAAAGTTAAATCGATTTGACCGCGAAAATGTTGAGTGGATAGCAAATTATTTTGGAACTGATACTGGTGAAAGGTGAAGGGCTGTATTAACAGCTATGAATAACGTGAAAGTTTTTCTGTGACATTTGTCGAAACTAGATTTTTGAAAATGTTTTTTTTTAAAGATAAACATTAAAAAAGAAAAAATTGAATTTTTGATCTAAATTTTGAGGTTATATGAAAAAGTGAGTAGATAGAAAGTTGTAGATCTTCTCATCACTTTACCCCCTTTCCCTTCCCGACCATAGATCGCCTGTAAATTAATTTTTTTTGCTTTTTATCATATTCTCCTCCTTTTTATCCTACTATTACTTTTTTTTGGTTTTATAAATTATCGACCCTAGTCTATACTTATATAAAATATAACACAGTGGATTACGACTTTGGTGAAGGGACTTAGAAAACATAGCATTTGCTTAAAAATTTTATACACGTAGCATTTCCTTTTGCTTAAAAGCAATTGCTTCAAGTAACTGCTTGTTTTTTATTCATTAGGGCGGTTGTCTTCAGCTAATTATGAATGTTGTTGTAGTGGTAGTAACCAGTATGTTCAATAACCAATTTCCAAATCTATTAATTTGTTTTGTAGTTATGATCCAGATACAGATAGATGGATTAACGTTAAGCACATGCATTATAAAAGATTGGCAGTTGGTGTGGCGGTAGTTAATAGATTATTGTATGCCATTGGGGGATATGACGGCGTCGAGAGGCATAGAAGTGCTGAATGTTACCATCCAGAAAATAACGAATGGACAATGATATCACCTATGAACATACCACGTAGTGGAGCAGGTAATAATTTTTTCAGTGTTTGTAAGAAGAATATGTTCTGGAATATTTGGTACATATGAACTACTGCAAGTTTGTTAAACAAGATTGACTACAAACTGGATATTTGGACAGAAGGTCCACTCTTCCAATATTAGAATAGTGGCAGTTTTCTCAAATTTGAACACTTAGGCACTTTGTTGCTAAAAGTGAGTGACAGTTATATTTCCTTTGATTTATGGTATACAGGCAAACTTTTTTTTCGTAAAGCTATTTATTTAGTAAATTATAATCTACTGGCAAAGATTTTTTCATATTTTTAATTTCTACATTATTTTAGGGGTAGCTGCTATTAACCAATTCATTTTTGTAATTGGTGGTTATGATGGGAAAAATCAGCTGAATTCCGTCGAAAGATATGATACTGAACGTGATGTATGGGAGACGGTCTGTCCTATGAAAGTTTCAAGAAGTGCTCTTAGTGTTACTGTTTTAGATTGTAAAATATATGCATTGGGTATGTTTATATAATTAATCGGATTACTTGATAAAGAAATTTGATTTTGAAACATGTAACCCTTAGTATCTAAAATGCTCTAGCCTAGAAAATTCGGTAGAAACAAAAAGATCTATTGTCGTTTTCTTTTTATATTTGTGTTAACTAATGTAGTAGTTTAGTAAAATTTAATTTTTTTCGTTTCACCACAACTATTGAGGTTTCTTTAATTTCTCATTTCTTAGACCTTTTTATATATTAGTGCATCTAAAGCTCTTGATTTTAGGTCTCTTCTGTTTTAAAATTAATTTTTTTTTTCAAAAATTATTAAAAAAACTAATTTTAAAACAGAAGAGACCTAAAAGCAAGAACATTTAGATACATTATTATTGATATTTAAACAAGGAATCAGTTTTATTTTTTAAAGATCACTAGCTAAACAAAAATTAATAAATAAATATTTTATTGATGATACATTATTCCTTCAACCTACAATGTTTAAATTTGAGGCAAGAAACACCCAAAACTTCTCAATTATACCTTTTAAAAACAAAGAGGAATATTAATAGATTAAAATAACAATTTTTTTCAAAAAAATCATAAAAAAGTGAAAGAAAATTGCCAAACATTGGTGTACGACAATTTTTAATTACCAAATGTGTCATATTTTTTTTTAATGTAAAAAGCAACCACAAAAGCCTAAACCCTATCACACTTGAGTAGTTCGTGTGGTGCCTACCGTGTGGAGCACGCGCGTATTCAAGAGTTAGTTTTGGGGAGGGGGTTTGGTTTGAAGTAAATAAAATAACACAAATATACTTACATGAAATTTATTATCTATATATTCATCGGAAAAATTAAGACAGGTATTTATAAAGTTCTTAACTTTAAATGAAATGGTTAAATTAATTTCGTTCCTCTGCGCTAAATCTAAAACCATTAAAGAAGAAATCTTAGGCTTTTTCTTTTAAATATATCCACTACTTAATCTGCATCAATTTCTGTTCCATAGTGAATGTTTATGAAAGCCAAACCATTAAGTCTGTTTTCACTCGTAGTGTTTCGTAAATAGTTTTTCAGTCTCCTTAGACTCGAGAATGACCTTTCTGGGGTAGCAGTGGATACAGGAATGGTAGCCAAGATTTGTAGTAATGTGTAAATATTAGAATAAAGGTTTTTAACGCACATATCTAGGCATTCCAAACTAGATTTCGAGGTAGGCGAGATACTTGTCGTCACTGTTTTCCATACTTCAAGTTCTGCTTTAACCACTGCTATTTTGCTTTCGGGAAGTAGTGACGAGTACATTGAAATTGCTACTTCAATTTCAGAACTGGTAGTAAAATTTGAAGGTAGCATACCAGAATACTGCAGATACTATTTTATGATGTTTGGTAAACCTTTCACCCAATTGTTGAATTGTATATATACAATACCACCATTTTCTAACAGTACAACCGTTGCGTCTTCATAGAGATACAGATATTCAACATCAGTATTGTTTCTCAGGAGTTGTAAGACAATAACATCGTGGTGTGGAGAAACCTGTGGATATTAATCTTCAACTTCTGTAGGTTGTAGTGTTCGGGAAATAGGTACCTTAGTAGCTGATTGTACAGGCTTGCACTTCTCCAAAGAAAGAAGTCCCAATCAACTGACGTTTTGGGCGTCTGCAGGCGAACCCGATGTTCATAAGACATGTCTGCCTGTCGAGTAGGTCTTGCAAACTCTGCCCTATTTGGGTTATGTCTGACAGCTCGCAAGAGCATCTGTCGTGGTAGTATCGGTAAAACAGAGTTAGATCAACTACTTTTCTTCTATGCTATACGCTGTTCTAGTTTCTGTTCATCTTTGGATCGCCTATTAGTCAAATTGCTCTCTTCTGTATTTCGTCGAGCATCGTCAGGCCATTCTTGGAAGCCGAGCTTCAGATGTGCGAGAAATACTCCAAATATGGACCAATCTGGACCTTATAGGAGATAAGAAGTCGTTGAGAAGTATATAGCTTTTTAGTTTTAAAGAGAGCTCCAAGTTTTTTTGGAGCTGTTTTAGCTAATTCCACCATGTGATTACACAAACCTCAACACCCAACAAGCGAACTTGTGGTGATTGTGATATTTTATGTCCAGACAGGACAAATCCTGAGCTGCAGAATGTTTTCAAGATCGGTATTTAGGATGGTGATCTGTTGCTGCCCACGGATTTGGGTGAGTTTATTGTGTCGGCTATATCAGTGTCCTATCGTCGGCGAAGCTAAAGATCAGGTTTGCAGTTTCGTCGAGTAGATCGTTGATGTACAGGAGGAAGATAGTAAGTCACAAGATGCATCCCTGGGGTAACCAGCCTTGACCTCAAACCTTTCGGAGGTGTGTCCATCGATAGATACTTGAATGTATCGGTATTTGAGAAAGCTACTAAGCCAGCCGAGAAGTGATAACGACAAACCGTACAATACTAACTTATTTACAAAGCTGATATGCCAAACCCTGTCAAAAGCCTTTGATATATCCAGTGCGATTGCTCTGAACTCCCCATATTTTTCTACAGCTGTTAAAGATATCTCAATATTTACTGGTTAACGTTAACTCCATGACCTCGGGAAATGGCTACGAATCGCCTTTTTTCCTTTTTTGGTATGAGTCTTATACCTTCAGTGTAGTTAATTCTGTTCTACTGTATCCATTATCAACTTCAAATCAAGTATTTAGTGAATTCGATTTTTTCTTCATTACAGGTGGTTACGACGGTACGAACTTCCTTACCAACGTTGAAATTTACGACCCGGCTCGAGACGTGTGGGAAACTGGTGAACCTTTAACTTCAGGTCGTTCTGGTCACGCGAGTGCAGTTTGCTATCAACCTTGTATACCAGATTCGTGTATAATATTGACTCAAACAAATCAGCAGTGTCCCTCTTCCTCTTCAAAAAGATAGTATATTGCTTGACAATACAAGTTTGATAGAGAAAAAAATGCATTTTGTTGAAAAAGTGCATCAAAAAAGTCCGAGTTATTCTATAGCGTATAATTACTTGAACATAACACAGAGAAAAAGAATGAAGAAAGCAGTTTGGAACACTAAGTTTTATATGAAGTATAGTTCAGAGAAATTAAATAACATATATGTCAATACTCGGATGTAGCAGTATTGACCCCAAGTATTAAGAACAGACGTAGTGCCGAATACTAATTTTAACACCAACTGAAAACTGCCTTTGGTACTATCCTTAAACAATAAACTTTTTCAGTTAGTACTACTTGAATGTAAATTTGTTGCCAATTTTAAAAACTTACTATCAAGGTACTTTATCCACTTGTCTCCGTTTGGCAACATCTTTTTTATTTATTTTCCTAGTCCGCATTTAATAGCTGCTTTGAACAGTACAATTGAACTACTGCAACAAATTTCTTATCTTTCATTTTTCTTTTATTATTAAATGTAATTATGGTAATGGTATACTACAATTTATTTTCTTCGCATCTTGTTTACTTCTTTCTTGGTACATCAAACCAAGTGATTCTTGTGAAAAATTCTAAGACTAGTCTGTACAAGAGGATGGAAATTACATTAGATTTAGGATTGAATGTTTAGAGTGGATGCAACAAAAATCTTTCTCTTTCTTGATCCTTTCCATCCCTAAACGTTTTTATATCTCAATTTTTTCTTGTTTCTTTTGAACTTTAGCAACACATTTTTTATGTCCCTCCCAGATGACACATTCAATTAGTGACTACTTCATTGACGGCTGCTGTGGAAGTATGATTGAACTACTTTAGCAAACTCTTCATCCAGTATGTTCTTGATATTTTTTCGGTTTTTCCCTTCATTAATATGGTAATTGTAATGTTTCCTTCCTCCTTAGTATGACATATTCGATATGTTGTAAGATGATGGGATATACATTAGATTGAATGATTCTCATATTTAATTGAATGCTAAGAGTGAAAGCAACAAAAATCATTCTTGATCTTCTTCGTCTCATAGTTTTTTCTATTAGTAGTTTCTTTCTGTCTCTTTTGAACTTTAGCATCACATTTTTTATTTCCTTTCATATTCCACATTTACTTAGAGACTATATAATTTTATTGAAGGCTGTTATGAAAGTACGATTGAATTACTTTAGCAAACTCTTCATCCTCATTTATTTTTCCTTTCATTATTATGATGATCGAATTGCAATTTATTTTTTACTCCTGTTTATTGTTTCCTTTCTTCTTAGTATGACATCAAAACTTTCGATATGATGTAAGATTATAGAAAACATTTGATTGAACAATTCCTATATTTAATTAAATGTTATGCTTTGAGATATGTTTGTGCTTTTCTCAATACTGTATTTATTATTTCCCCTTCGTAAATCTATTGCTGTGAATTTTTCCTGAAACATTCGTATTAAGTTGGTGAATCTTTCTAGATAAAACTACGATGAAATGGTTATAGGGTTCAAATTTTAGGAAGCCTAGGCTGTAATGAAGTAATTAAATATTTGTACAAAATTTTGGTATATAATTTCTCTCCATATTGGTCGATGTAAATGTAAACTTTGTAAATATTTTGTATATTTGTAAAATATAAATGTAATAGTTTTTATTATCTTTATATACATGAGAAAATATACTTTCCTGTTGAGTTTTATTTGTTTTTTTGTAATAAAACTATTATTGGAAATACATTAGCAACTTTACAAGTAACCAACAGTATATATACATATAGTCACCCAACATAGGTTCCCATAAAAAATGCTAACGCACACGATTGATTTCCCTGAACGAGCGTTTTTAGAAACTCTGTAAGATCGCCGATGTTTCAAAAGCTACTTGAGATATTGAACTCATTATCATGTCTTCTGCAAGTCTCCATTTTTACCTTTTTTCTTTTTTTGGTATAACCACCAACCCACTATTTTGCCCTTATTCTTTTCCTCTGCCAATGTTCAGTAGATTAAATTTACAATCACTACTCCAAAACTGTATTTCGACAATCAAGACTCACTATAACTGTGAGTGTAAAGTAAGAATGTCGATAATGATTTCAGAAATTATAATTTATTAATTAATAAAAAACTTATAATAATAATACGAGTTTTGATAAAATTTTCATCCATATTTAATTTAAACATAATCACAGAGTTTAATATAAATCGGACATGTATATTTATTCACCTAATTACTGTACATATTCTGAAAATTTTCACTTTTACTGATATTTACAATTTTCAGTTACTTTAAATTAAACTAAAAATGTAAAAAAAATTATCGCCTCGTTTTAGATAAAGATGTCGATTGGGATTGTTTGTTACCTGATAAAACTACAAACGGTGATTGTGTTTCCTTTTGTTTAGCCTGTAACATATGCAGAGTTCCCAGTGGAGTATCAGTTGAACTCATTTTTTTCATTAATTGCTCTTGTACGCCCTTCTGAATCCTTTTTTCTACTTTATTTTTGCCCGGGCCTTTTCCATGGAACTTATGGGATAAATATCTGAAAAAAAAAACAAGGATTAATAAAATTCAACAACGTAATAGTGCAAATAATATTTTAAATATTCAGTTCAGGAAAAATATTTGAAACTTGTTTTTCTAATTATTCACCTAAAAAATGCAAGTTAATCATTCTAATGGCTTGTTATAGATATAGATTGTATCAAGAAAATATATGATGTTATATTTCATACCTAAAAGCTTCTTTGGAATTTAAAATATGACCTTCGTCATCAATATATTCTAATTTAACATTTGGTTTGAAACCTTCTTTTTCTTTAAAATCAGTTATGGGACCAGCATATCTTTCCCTTCTGCCCTGTCGATCTCCATCGTCTCCATATGCCTTATCTTCTATAGAGTAATTTTTCGCTTGGAGATGTGCTAAACGTGAATTCGATGGTCGATTGTTCTCTTCCTTATCAAGATAACCTAAAAATTATTAGGAAGAAACCTTTATTAATAATTATTAATTTTTTTAAACTACCCCTATTTTATTTGCGATGTGTAAAATTTAGGATGAGCAAATGGTTAACAGTGGCAATTTCCTTTCACTTGGAAAAAATATAGTTTGATTACTAAATTCAGCTACATAGAAATAACATCCAATAGCTAGGACCTGATGAGATGCTATTACAATAATGTCATTTGCTTATGTTGCGATAGTTACGTTGTTGTGTGTGAGAATATCAACTGTGTACATAAGATAGAGGATCGGGCCAAGCGCACTTCCTCATGGAGTTATTGACATAATTGGAAGTAAAATTGTGGTGTAGTCTTGGATTTTGACTTGAAAGTGGCTGTGTTGCAAGTAGGATTTTAGGATTAGGAAAAATACCACCAATCTCGAGCTACATTTCAATAAGTATTTTACCACAAAACAAGACCCAATTATTTCTAATAAATTGATAAAAAACAATAAAATATATGCATAGGAAAAATACCCAATTTTTTCTACATAATCTTGTGATCTCTGTTTAATGTTTAATGTAGGTAATCCAAGGAATGTCTGTAAAAGTAGTATCTAAAGCCTGTCATCAACTATCTTTGGGGATGAATTTTAAAGGTACTTATTTTTAACCAATAGCTGTGGTACTTGAACAGTTTAGTTGGCTTGTTAAAAGAATCAATTCTCACTTCAGAGAAATATATATGCCATATATTTAGACTAACATGTATCATTAGAAAAAACATATATACAATTAAAAATGCAGTAATTTTGGACAATAGTTATCATTAATAGAGTCATTGAAAAAGTCTGTAGCTATTTTCAAGTGTTATATTGAGTTGATTACGACATAGAAGGACATAGTGTCTAATTTTTATTCAATTATTCCAACTATACCCGTCTAATGCATTTCATGGGAAATTTACAAATACTAACCTTTGCTCATAGCTAATTGAAGAGCAGCTGCTACCCCAGTACTAACATCAGGTTCTTCGCCCAATATTTGCACATCTTGAACACCAATTTGGGTAGAACTTATACCTTGCTGATTGGTATCTACACTATTCCAACCTGTAGCTTCGATAATTTCACAATCATCATCACTATCGACTGTATCTTCTTTAATTTCTTTCTCAAGGTCTGTTGCATCTTCAGTTTCTTCTCTATTACCAGACTTGCCATAGGTTGGGATATCTCCCAGTGTACGACAAAATTCAGCTGTGGCATTTAAAACTATGTTATTTCCATCTAGATTTTCGTCTTCTTGTTCTGGTTTAATTTCAGTTTTAATTATGTTAGCTATAACATTTTCTTTTTGTTTGATTTTTCTAGCTTTGTGTAAAGCCTTTTCCAATAAATCATCTTTATCATCATCTACTTTCAGATCAGTGGGAATATTAGCTAATGGTACATCATCTATATCATAATCTACATCTTGTTTAATTTTAGGTCTTCTAGAACCTATAGCTTCTATTCCAGAATTGTCAGGTTTTAATTCGTCAGCTGTTAACAATTTTCCCTTGCTTCTTATTTTCCTGACTTTCTTTTTTGGTTTTTTAAACTTAGCTAATTCTTCTTCATTGTAGTAGTCTGAGGCTATTTTGAGTCCTGTATCAGCAACACTTTCTAGACGTTTCTTAGCCAATTTGGCTTTAATTGAAAGAGCTGCTTGTTGTTTGCGTTCAATAACATTATCAAAACCTATCTTAAAATTATCTTTTTTAACACCATCTATTTCTTCATCATACTTTGACAATAAACTTTTTTCTTGATAATTTCCATATTCATCAAATTCAGAATCCTCGTATGGATTATACTCGGCTTTCTTCTTTTTGTTTTCAATATTTTTCTTGTATCTTTCATTGTCTATCATGTTTACATTCTGCAATATATCTTCATCTTCTTCTAAAACTCCCTTATCTTTCAATGTCAAAATAACAGTTTTTTCCTCGTCGAAACTATCAACATCATGTTGAACAGTGAGTCCTTTAAGATCTTTTTCTGTGTACTTATTTTTCATCTTCGCTTTATTCTCAGATTCGACGAAATCACTTATACCAAACTGAGCGTCTAACTCTTCTAACATTTTAGCTCGTTTCTCTGCTTCTTTTTTAGCTTGATCAATTTTTCTACTTTTGTCTACCCATAATGATAAGTCATCTTCACTGTCACTTTCTCCTAAAGTCTTTACTGAAGATAATTTAGAGTGAATTTGTCGTTTTTCACGTATTTCTTGAAGTTTGGAACGAATTTTTTCTTGTTGTGCTTTCTGGATTAGATTTTCTGCTGGTTTATGATAAAATTCACCCAAATCGTCCTTCTTCAAATCACTTTCTTTATTGTGATTGCTCATATTATCAGATGAATTGCTTCCAGAATTACCCAAATCTAATGGTTTTAGACCTAACTTTGCTCTAAGTTTATTAGTTTCTTCTATTGACAGACTCTCAACATTTTGTTTATTTGAAGTTGTGTGCACAGGAGATTCTGAATGGTGTGATTTAGAGGTATCTTGAGGTAGAGATGGGTCATTATCAATGATCTCAATAATATCTGAATCTAAAAAATGTGAAATTTAAAATAAATGCGAAATATATGCACACTTCTCATGTTTATATCAAATTTAAATAACCCATCAGGATATTTCACTAAAGACAATCAACTTTTTAGGCTCATAAGTTGGGTTTTACAATGTCAATTTATAAGAATCTATTATTTCAACTGCTTATTAGGGATCAATAATTTTAATATTCATTCATTTCCTAAGAAAATTTGATAAAAAAATTTAAATTACAAATCAATTGTACTAATTACTCAAATATAATGTACTCGACACATTTTACTCACCAAAATTGTCAAAGAAAGTACATAAAACATTTTAATATCAAATAATTTTCAGTTTAATGCATAAAAACCAAAAATATTTTTTATCCTGAAAATGAAACCATAAGTAGCTCGCTCTCTTTATATATTTAATGCTATCATACTTACCACAAATGAAAGACTTCAAAAATCTTTCTAAACCAACCCATTTGCACCCACCACAGATTACAAGAAATGTTTAGTTTTTCTTCTCATTGCAAATAACAGAACACCTAATGGCAATCTAGACAAGATGAAAATAGAAGAAAGTCACAACTACAACCAGCAATTAGAACTAGAATGGTCTAATAATATCAGATCAGATAGAGAAATCCCAAAACAGAAACATGTAGAGACAAATAAGGGATGAAAGAACCAATAAATAAGGGTTGTTATGATTTTTAAAAAACTTGTCTTGACCTTCAAGTAGTTGTTTAATATGTTTTGGCATAATAAGCACTTAGTAGGAAATGGTTTCTTTGGCAGTCCCATTTCCAGCACCTCAATCTATAATTCCAAAGATTGTCTTTTCATTCTAAGTAATCATGCAAAAATATGATTAGCAGATATGTATAACAGAAATGTTTGAGCTTATTTTTTTATGAGCACTTTATAAATCATTTCATTCGTATAAAAAAATAAGTCTTCTTATATTAACCATTTAACTTAGCATAACCTTGAATAAATTATACTTATAAATAACCCATTTAATGAAGAGATAATAAAGAGATTTTTTATATAGATTTATGAATGAGAAAGTGTGCAAAAGGAATATTAAACATCGTTCAGTCCTGTAACACTTACCATCACTTTCATAGGTTTTTTTTGTTTTCTTGTCCACATTATCATAATGACGATATTTGCCATCGTCTTCATAATATTTAGACCTCTCTCGTCTTTTATCCTTATGATGGTGCTTTTTGTGCTTGTGCCTCTTTTCTTTTGGAGTATCATATCCACTAGTATCATCATGACGCCTCTTTCTCGACTCCCTATCCTTAGATTTTTTACTACTGGAACCCATGCTGATTTGAATTGATTACGTATTATCGAATAAAACAATATACTTATTACTTTTCAAGATTGACATATACCTCGTTTCCTAATAGCTTTAACAAGATCTTCGACTTAAAAGTTAACCAAGTAAACGTAACCGAACGTTTGTTGTTGTGCATACGGCATATGACAATATCTATTTCTGACAGTTGACATTAAAGAAATTTCATTTGGAGCGTCCACTGACAAAATGTTGACAAACAATTCTTGGTTTATTGCATCCGATTAATTAATATCCTTCATTTATGATTTATCAATACTATACTTAATGTAGGCTTAGAAATATCTTTATGTTCAATCGGTATTTCCTCGATAACTATTTAAAGCATACTATAATTTATTTAAGATGCATTGATAAACTTATTGCACTGGCTCTAAGGACTGATTTAAAATATAATTTCACTGTGTAGCATTTGGGAATCATATATAGAAAATGACATTGATTAACAGTATATTATATGACATGGTTAACATCCCAATCTTACTTATAAAGAAAAAGAAGTATTACATATATGAGAAAAAGAAGAATTATGCCACTCACAAATTTTGACGTGTCAGATTTTAGATTTGACTGGTCTCCACGTCAATACTTTATAAAATTAATTATTACCTAAAATAATTAATTTTTACGCTACATTAAGACAAAACATGTGTTAATATTATAAATTCATATAAGTGCTCTAAATATTTTGCTGAAAAAAAAATAAAGTTTATCAAAACAAAATGTTAACTAAATTCGAAACCAAATCGGCTCGAGTTAAAGGACTCTCTTTTCATCCTAAAAGACCCTGGATTTTAGCTACACTTCATAATGGTTGTATTCAGCTTTGGGATTATCGTATGTGTACTCTGTTGGAAAAATTTGAAGAACATGATGGTCCTGTAAGAGGCATTTGCTTTCATAATCAACAGCCACTTTTTGTATCTGGTGGAGATGACTATAAAATCAAAGTATGGAACTACAAACAAAAGAGGTGCTTATTTACACTTCTGGGTCATTTGGATTATATTCGTACTACTATGTTTCATCATGAATATCCCTGGATATTATCTGCATCAGATGACCAGACAATCCGAATCTGGAATTGGCAAAGTAGAACTTGCATTTGTGTATTAACTGGACATAATCATTATGTTATGTGTGCTGCATTTCATCCAACTGAAGATTTGGTTGTCTCAGCTTCTTTAGATTCTACTGTTAGAATTTGGGATATTTCAGGTATGTTTAATGACTTTGACTAAGTATACATGTTTTATATATAAATTTTTTTTAGGTTTAAGGAAGAAAAATGTAGCTCCTGGACCAGCAGGACTTGAAGAACACCTGAAAAATCCCGGTGCTACAGATTTATTTGGCCAGGCAGATGCTGTAGTGAAGCATGTTTTAGAGGGCCATGATAGAGGTGTTAATTGGGCTAGTTTCCATCCAACTTTGCCTCTTATAGTTTCTGGTGCTGACGATAGACAGGTTAAACTATGGAGGATGAATGATTCGAAAGCTTGGGAAGTTGATACATGCAGAGGCCATTACCACAACGTCTCTTGTGTCATCTTTCATCCACGCCAAGTAAATTACTTTCTCAATAAAAATAATGAGTTATTTTGAATTTATTTGCATTTTAATAATGCATATGTACATTAATTCCTTGCTATTTTGAATTTTACCTGATGTCTGATTTTCTTTGAAAGACAGCTGCTTATTATATAACTTACATACCTCTGTAGATTTCCTATTTACTAGATAAAATTAACAAGTAAATCCCAGAAGCAGAATTTTCTTAATAGTCTGCAGTGTTATATTATTACTTATTCAAATAGAAAAACAATTTTATTGAAGACTTATGCACATGAGAAGAGAAAAGCTATAAAGACTTATTTTATGATAACATATAACTTAAACGGGCTCAAATCATCTGAGGTTTATGCAAAAGGAATGCTATAAATGTGCTCTCCATAGAGCCCCTCCCAGAAAGGAAAGAAGAGGATGATGGCATTTCGATATGGTACCTACACTGGCAATAACCACAGACTAATATAGTACTTAGTGGAAAATTACTTTTCATTTTATTACTTATGCCTGTACTTTTAATCATTATAATTTCTTCTTATTTAGTTTTTTTATTCTCCGGAGTCAAAGTTTTGTACACAGAAATTGGGATTTTTATCATTATTTCATATATTTTCAAGGTTTCTGCTCCAGAGAAGTTAACTGGCAAAAATATAGGATATATATTTTCATAAAAAGTTTTTTTTATTAATCTTGTTAATTTGAAAAACTATTATTTTGGTGTTAAATACTGAGGGATTATAGGATAGAGACCACATTTCTCAAAAAATGATATTGTAAGGATGAAACCTTTTAAATATAATCTGACAGTTTTGTGAATTACATTACCCCAAGCTTATTTTGTTTTCTAAAAAAATGGAAGGGAACTAGGGACCTGTATTCACACGTAAATTTGTAATTTACATTTCTAGGAGTTGATTCTTTCAAATAGTGAAGACAAAAGTATGAGAGTATGGGATATGGTTAAAAGAACATGTTTGCATACATTTAGAAGGGAACATGAAAGATTTTGGATCATGACATCTCATCCTAATTTGAACCTTTTTGCTGCTGGTCACGATAATGGAATGGTAATGTTTTAATAAAGTTTTCACGACTGTTTCAACTGGTTGTATGTTTTTTAAGGTTATATTTAAACTTGAACGCGAACGTCCAGCATATACAGTTCATGGAAATCTATTATACTATGTTAAAAAGAATTTCTTAAGGAAATTAGATTTCACAACATCTAAAGATGTACCTGTTATACAACTTCGTGGCGGAGGAAAAATTCCTGTGTACAAAATGTCCTTCAATCCAGCAGAAAATTCAGTTCTTCTCTCTACTCGTACATCAAATTTGGATAATAGTACCTATGATTTGTATACAATACCAAAAGAACAAGAACGTGAAGATCATGTACCAGGTACCTTGTTATGTGCATTACCTGTATTTAGAGATATGAGGTGATAATATTCTCAGAGAATGAGAATATTATCTTGGCTGAAATTTGTTTTATTTTATGAAAAACAAATAATTGAAAATGAATTATAAGATAGTTAGAAAGCTGGCAAATTTTTAAACAAAGAGAAAACTATTTTTTTTTAACTAAATTTTTCTATACCTAATTGAAATTTAATTAAAAATCATCTTTATGTCCTGAAAATTAACTTTGATTTTTATCAATGTTTTCTTTAATTTCTGTGCCGACTGACTCTACATCACTCTGTATCACTTCTGTTTGAATATCAGACATGGTCGTTTGCCTTTCGGTTTTTAAAAATTTGATGTTATGGTACCCAAAAGCCAGTTTTCTACTTCTTTCTATGGATAATTGATTTCTCTTTGTAGTGTGTATTAATTTATAAATACTAAAACTTTGTCAATTGCAGCAATTGTGGAAGGCATAGTTGATAGATGTAATTTTTGTCATACTTATTACATGCCCCTTTCCACCATGTAGAACCATTTATATTTTCACCTGTTTTATTAACACTAGATTCGTGAATTTTCGTAACCCACAACCAATATCTTCTGATAAATATGATTCTAGTTAATTGAAAAAAGGAGTTGGGAGAGTCATTTTGATTTTAAATAACAAACCATTGTGGTAAACTTTATAAAATGCTTGACTTTATTTCAGGCACAATTTGAAGGCAAGGTATAATATTTTGAATCTTGCAAGCTTGTCAAAAAAGATGATGTTTTCACTGGCATTTTCAAAGAATTCCTTCCTGTATATTTTTCTTTCTGGATAGAATTGAATGTAGCATGTAGAACATCTGAATTATTAATTTCTTCACCAATATGAATGCAATGATTTTCCAATATACTCAGATATTCTCCTAAAGAGAATTTTACATCTGTATTTAAGTTTATCATAAACTTGTTATCAAGACAAATAGGATTCTAATAGTGAAACTTGAGTTGTAGTTGCAATTTAAAAAATACTTCAAAAATAAATAATATACAGTAACGGAAAAGATTTTTTGGAGATATTGGTTATTTTTATATATTATTAATATAATACTTTTTTATTACTAGAAGCAGAAAGTAAGAGATCATCTGGATTAACTGCATTGTGGGTAGCCAGAAACAGATTCGCAGTTTTGGATAGAAGCCACCAATTAATTATTAAAAATTTAAAAAATGAAGTAACTAAAAAAGTGCAGACTCCAACGTGTGATGAAGTATTTGATGCCGGCACTGGTATGCTTTTACTTAGAGACGCTGAACACGTAACATTATTTGATGTTCAACTAAAGAGAACTTTAGCACAAGGTAAGTTAAGTTTTACTCTCGACACAAAATTTGTATTCATAAAAAATTTTTTGGATATGGTCTGGCAACGTCGAGAAGAAGAAAGAAGAAAACTAGTCATTATTTGTAAAGATTAAAAATTATCAAAACAATTTCAAATCATTGTCAATCGATCATTTAAAAAATTTATTTATTAATAAGTTATTTTGTTTTCAGTTAAAATCAATAAATGCAGATATGTAGTTTGGTCATCTGATATGTCACATTTAGCTTTGCTATCAAAACATAACGTTACCATCTGTAACAGAAAACTGGATGTGTTGTGTTCTTTACATGAAAATACCAGAGTGAAATCGGGGGCATGGGATGATACAGGAGTATTTATTTACACCACCAGCAATCACCTGAAATATACACTTAAAAATGGGTGAGTACAAATAATTTAGCTCATCTAATGATCTTAATACAGTGCAACCTCGATAAAACAGATTGAAAGGTAACAATTAAATATATATATATATATATATATATATATATATATATATATATATATATATATATATATATATATATATATATATATATTAATTTGTTGAACTGAGATTTGTTATGTTGAGGTTACGTTGGTCTAAAATTCATCACAAATCAAACAATTATTTCTTTGAAACCTGTTGCTACATGATTTTTGTCTTTCTCAATTCCTCTCAAAATTTTTATCACCAGCTCCTTCAATTCTTATTCCTTTTACTTTTGCGGATGCTAGATGAGGGTTCTAGTTCTTATTGTGCACATTTCTTTTTTTATTTCCATTTTTGAGAACCATATTTTTTTAAGTTTTGGATTTTATTTTTAAAATTTTATATTAAAATCACATTCTTAGTGTATAAGTCTACTCACTTTTATGGCTTCCATGCTCTTATATCTAATTGTACTTACGTGTTCACATTGTCTTTTTATGTTCTTGACTATCCTCTACTTGATAAATATAAACAGCAGTGGGCTCGAAACATTAATCTTATATCCATTATAATTTCCTCTTACGTACTCTTACCCCAACTATTTTATTAGTGCGTTTTATTGTTAGTATTGTACCTCTAGGTATTTTCATCTCCTTTATTATTGTTAATATTTCTTTTAATCATTTGTTCAATCAATAAATATTTTTTCTTCTTTCTCTACTTATTGCTACTAGTTTCAAAATTATTTCAACAAATTTTTTTATAGAATTTGTAACTTGTTTGTACCAAATGCCTTGCGCTATCATTTTCACATTGAGTTTGTACATCCAATATATTTCTATTCATTTTCTGATACTATTTTATTCTTTCCATTTGTTATCCTATTTCAATATTTTATAAGGCTTCTTTTACTGTAAGGCTCTCATTATTTCTTGCTGTTCTTCTTCTATTTCTTCTAAATATTAACAATTAAATGCTTGTCAACGTTACCTAAGCTGTTTCATTATTTCAGAGATCAAGGTATCATAAGAACACTCGATCTTCCAGTATATATCACCAGAGTAAGAGGAAATCAAATATTTTGTTTAGATCGCGAATGTAAACCCAGGATTCTTACAGTTGATTCAATGGAATATAAATTCAAACTCGCTTTAATCAATCATAAGTACGAAGAAGTTTTATATATGGTTAGAAACTCACGATTAGTGGGACAGTCCATGATTTCTTACTTGCAACAGAAAGGTGAGTTATTTTATAATTTAATTGCTTTAAAATCCATAAAAAAATCATTTTATATTATAGGATATCCTGAAGTAGCACTACATTTTGTGAAAGATGATAAAACTCGTTTCACACTCGCCCTAGATTGTGGTAATATTGAAATAGCTCTAGAAGCCGCCAAAGCTTTGAATGATAAAGTATGCTGGGACCAACTTGCACAAGCTGCTCTGTGGCAAGGAAATCATCAGGTGGTTGAAATGTGCTACCAAAGAACAAAGAGTTTCGAGAAATTGTCATTTTTATATTTAATCACTGGAAATTTAGAAAAACTGAGAAAAATGATGAAAATTGCTGAAATTAGGAAAGCTAGGTCTTCGCAATATCATGCAGCACTTTTACTAGGTAAGCATCAAATAGTTTTCTCATTATTTTCATTGTTTCTTTTAAAGGGCTTGACAAAAAGTTCTGAGCTGCAGTTCACTACAGCTGATCGTATTTACCTACTAGTATTTATACTAGTCAAGAGCTGATTACATCATTCATTGAATGTGATACAAATTATTTTCCAAATGTTGAACAAAAAAAATTGTATCATGACCTCAGGTTATGTTTGTTACTGATTTGGCAGTTTTT
The DNA here is from genome assembly GCF_026250575.1 of Diorhabda carinulata. Classification (NCBI taxonomy): domain Eukaryota; kingdom Metazoa; phylum Arthropoda; class Insecta; order Coleoptera; family Chrysomelidae; genus Diorhabda; species Diorhabda carinulata. The sequence goes on along the minus strand of NC_079462.1, from coordinate 29,930,100 downwards.
TCTTTTGCTTAGAAAATTTTAGCAGTTAAGAAGTTTAGTAGTAAAGAAACAAAGAATTTTTTCAAGACTTGTAAAAACTTATTGGTACTTGCAGCTGCTGTTATGCAAAACATGTAAATTTGACTAAATACAAGAATTGGTAGTTCAAATGCTAAAACAAAGGTGTATTTTGTCTACTGAACTTGACTTGAGTTGCATTATTAATATGAAATAAGCAATGATAGTGAAACGACATTGATTTGAGGCCCCTCTTCTAACCACTGTTCATCAAAAAGTGACTATAGTTTGCTTCTGCTACCCAGATAATGTCAAGGTGTAATTAATATTCATAAAAATTTCCTGTACATTTTTGTTTTAATTCCCTATAAGTGGAGTTTTAATTCCACCTCCGAAGAAATTTTAATGTGGTGTGTATATTCAACATATTTATAATAGTGTTTTGAAACATTTTTACTAAAATTTTTTTATAATTCACTTATTTCAATATTTTTGTTGTTTAGGTGACTTGGAGGAACGAGTAAAGATTTTGAAAAGTTCCAACCAATTGTCATTAGCATATCTGACAGCTGCTACTCACGGCATGAAAGCCGAAGCAGAGGAACTAAGAGAACAAATAGGCGAAGATAAAAAATTTCCAGATATAAATCCCAATGCAAAATTCTTGAAACCACCTCCTCCAATTCAGCAAGCTGAATCTAACTGGCCACTGTTGACCGTTACCAGGGTAAGTATATTAAAATTTTTTTGTTTATAAACACCCATAGCTCATCTTTCTTACATAGCATAACAAACAGTTTTTCATTTTGCCTTTTCGCATGATTTCTACTTGTTAAATTTTTACTCTCCAAATATTTCATAGATATTTAAATTCTTCTTTGTAAGACCTAATTACCCAGTATGCTTTTCCATAAAGTACTGTGGGTTGAATCAATGTTTATTTCAAATTATACTTCTTCTACTTCATCTCCTGTACTGGTTACTATATTCAAAACTTTTCAAGGGATGCTCTTTGCCAATTCATCTCATTTATATCCCTCCCAATATCATCCCTGATATCTCTATATTTTGTTTGTGATAGTTTAGTCTATAATTTCTCACTGGTTTTGTAATTAAAAATTATTCATAACTCTTGTCAGTACCATTAATCCCTCATCAATCATTTGTACTTTCCTTCTGTTGAAGTTTAACCATTTGCTGGGAAAAATATAGAATGTTATTCATCAATTACACGTTATAGAGCTTTTTCGAGAATACTGCAGCTGTTGCTACAGCTTCTGCCAACATGAAATCACTAATGGCCGAACCAATATCTGATGCCGGTTTAGAAGATGCACAAGGATGGGGAGATGATGACGAATTAGAATTAGATCCCGACGAAAAAAAAGCTGAAGCAGCTGCTTCTGGAGGCGAAGGAGACGGAGGTTGGGACGTGGAAGATGAAGGTTTAGAAATACCCGATTTGGGTCCTTCAGTACCCATCGAAACAGAAGGTGCTTACATACATTTACCAACACAAGGTAAGATATTATTTTATTCTCTATGGTTGTGAAAGTAAATATAGAAATTTATTTATTTGGAATTTTTTTTACAATACCATGTGTGTGTTACAGTTTTAATCTAATACAAGTCTTGAGTAAAATGACTTACTATATGCAGATAAAATAAACAAATACACAGAGTGTTTACTGACATTATCATGGCATTAATAAATTTATCCTATAGAGATTAATTGAACATACTGTATCACAATAACTGATTTGACATTATATCAATATAATGCTTACCTCATCCACGTTGTGCTTTGACTGCTTTTCGATTTTATTTTTCATATGACTATGTAATCAAATGTTTACGATTTTCTTTTATTTCAGGTCCGTCACCTACTCTAACGTGGACAAAAAATTCACAATTAGTAGCAGATCATGTTGCAGCTGGTTCGTTTGAATCAGCTGCTAGATTACTTAACGATCAACTGGGCGTTGTTGATTTCAAGCCATATGAATACCTATTTACAAGTTTGTACAGTAGTTCTAGGACCGTGTATTCGTGGCAACAAAATATACCGCCAGCTTTCAGTTATCCATTACGGAATTGGAAAGACTCCAATATGAAAAATCAACTACCAGCATCAGGAGTAAAATTAAACGATTTGGTAGCAAAATTGCAGGTAAAGTTGCTAAAAACTATATTCATGTGCTAATTCACCAAAACAAACTTTTTAGATATCAGTTTTTACATTTGCATTTACTATTGGAAAAACTTTGAACAACATTACTTTAAATAGTCTCACTTTATACTGAAGTTTACTTACTTATCGATTCTTTAATACCTTTTAGGTTTGCTACCAATTAACTACAGGAGGAAAGTTCACTGAAGCCATAGAAAAATTACAAACACTACTTCTTTCTGTTACTTTACTTGTAGTAGATAATAAACAAGAAATATCAGAAGCTCAGCAATTATTGAGGATATGTAGTGAATATATTTGTGGATTACAAATGGAAACTTTAAGAAAAACTTTACCAAAATCTACTCCCGAAGAACAAAGACGACAATGTGAAATGGCTGCTTACTTCACACATTGTAAATTACAGGTGGGGACATTCATTTCAATTGCACTAAATTTTACTAAAAGAACAAGTTTTATTTATCATTTTCGTTTCAAAGTAGTTCAGGGTAGCTCAAATCATTTAGATTCGCAACAACATTAATATTGTTGTTGAAGCCTTCATCAAATGAAGTAGTTACAGTGTTTATTAATACAATTAGAAAACAGTGCTCATAGATTCACGTCTTATGGACACTTACTTACCAGTATTTTAAAGCCATTCTTTCCTTCATATGCAATAGAGTACAATTATTATACATATTGAACTTTCCATGAATAAACATCAATTATCTGACTAGTGACAATTGTAACTAACATATAATTTTTTTTTATTTTAGCCAATACATCAAATATTAACATTACGAACGGCTCTAAACATGTTCTTTAAACTTAAAAACTATAAAACGGCAGCCTCATTTGCAAAAAGACTTTTAGAACTCGGTCCCAGACCAGAAGTGGCACAACAAGCTAGGAAGATTCTACAAGCTTGCGATTCTAATCTTACAGACGAGTTTCAGTTACTCTACGATGAACATAATCCATTTAACTTATGTGGACATTCTTATACCCCAATTTACAGAGGAAAAGCTGAAGAAAAATGTCCTCTATGTGGAACTTCTTATTTGCCTAAATATAAGGGAACATTGTGTAATGTTTGTAAAGTTGCCGAGGTTGGCAAGGATTGTATTGGTTTGAGGATAAGTGTACATCAGTTTAGATAAAGTATTGCTAATATTTTTAATATTATGTATTTAAGTATTAATATGTTTATTATATATCAAATGTAGGGATTTAATTTTTTTTCTACAAATTGTACATTATTGAAAAAGCGAATAAAAATACTTTTTTGAATTTGTTTCTTAATTGAAAACACCCTCCTTTAGTTCTTTTTTTTTCACATAATTATCCATTATGGTTTCTATATACACACAAACGCATGAAGAGAATTTTCCTTAAGAATTAGTTGCAAAGTGTTTTTCGCTTGATATAATTGATATAATAATTTGGTGCGAATTTTGAAAGTAATGTTTGAAACTTGGACTTGATCAGGTAAACTGAAATAAGAAGTCACGAAATTTACCTAAATACCTGATATGTATTATAATTTGTGATAATATAAAATTTAATCTGATTCCCCTTATCTCACAGATAAACAAACTAAAATGAGGTATTAACATAATTAAACTCTAGTACGTCATTAGCTTATGAGTATTGTAACAGAATCTGATTAAATATAAAAATGTGCTGCATCAAACTTACAAGAAAAAAAAATATATAGAAATATTTTGATAAATAATAATTTTTGCACACTAATTATGATAATATGAAACATTTTTATGAAATATGTGATAATTAATGAGTGATAAGATCATTTTAAAAAAGAAAACCTAAAGGCCTTGACATCAAAACAATGAAAATCAAAAATTAATTTTCATAAGATGCAAGCACATTTTTTTGCAAAAAAAATAACATCGACAACTTCTACACAAGGATGTGGTTGATCTATGTTCTACACTGTACCAACTTTATCGACCGAATTATAAGTCTTTGACACTTCACTGGTATCAGTTATAGTAACGAAGTCTATGTTCGTAATAATCTATGATGTTGACAGTGGTTAACTCTCATGGTTTTCTCAGAATCGTTTTAAATATATTTTTGAAATGAGACATCAGATTTGTATATTTCAATATTTTTTGTTAATACATGAGATTACGGTAATTATTTGAAATATTTGTTTTATTTTCCCACATAAGTGTAAATCATACAAACTATTGTTCTTTCAACAAATATTTGAAATTCGCGCTAATAAAATTGACATAAGGAAGTATCCCTTCAACCATTTTCTTTTCAACTTCACCGGTTAAAAACGGTGTACATGTGCTTTGTTAACAAATTTTAGATAAGGTATTAAATTAATAATAAAACTAGAACGTTGATTTATAACCAATAGAAGTTCTAAAATACATCCAAAATGAATACTGAAAAGTTGAAAAAACTACAATCACAAGTACGTATTGGTGGAAAGGGTACTCCAAGGCGTAAGAAGAAGGTGGTACATTCTACACAAGCTACTGACGATAAGAAATTACAGTCGTCGCTCAAAAAGCTTTCAGTAAATACAATTCCAGGCATCGAAGAAGTGAATATGATTAAAGAAGATGGTACAGTGATACATTTTAATAATCCCAAGACGCAAGCTTCATTAGCTGCAAATACTTTCGCTATTACTGGACATGGGGAAAATAAACAGATCACAGATATGCTACCTGGTATATTGAGTCAGTTGGGGCCAGAAGGCATCACTCAACTCAAGAGACTAGCGAATACAGTTGCTAATGCGGGTAAGATTCATTTTAGTGTATAATATTCATGTCACATTTTTCCTCATGGTAATGAAGTTTTTGATTTTTATCAGTTAAACACGTTCTATTAAGTATTATTGTGAATCTGTGTTGAAAATAAATCACTCCTATCATGGTAATTCATATTACATAGTAATATTCTACAAAAACTTATGGGGTTTTAAAATATATCAATTTTAAGCAAATTTCTTGTCAACCTTTGAACTCTTCATTATCTCTGTAATAATATTGGGCGCTATGGCTAAATAATGATGTACTGGGTAGAAAACAATAAAAATTTTATCCTTTTAATAATATTTAATGTACTATTAACTTTACATATAAAATACACATCAACTATCAGTATTTAATGTTACCTAGTGAAACAATTTGAAAGAAGGCTATTTGACTATTGATATAAATGTTTTGAATACTGTTTATCTTGCTGATTTTGATTTCCTTTTTTGTTTTTTTATTTCGATTTTGAAGAGGGCCACCAGTTTAGCCCCAGGCCCCACTACTTCTTAATCCAACGCTGTTAACATTGATAGGATTATATAAAAATAGGTTTTTGTGGGTTTTTGAAGTAATTTTATACTTGGGTAAACAACACTTTAAAACCTTTTTTTTTGGAACATGAAATGGCAAAATGAAATTATAACCACACAATACCAATGAACAGTGATTGATTTACGCTGAGGTCTAGGGCGGCATAATTTGAAGGGCTTCAAAATTATTGAAATGCAAAAGTGTATTGACCTTAAAAGAGAATATTTTGAAAAACAATAAAGCCATATCCAATGATAAATATTTGCTTTTTTTGACTATCTCAAATCTTAAGTAGCTTGTATTATAATACTTAAAAATTATACATCAATAAAATAAAGTTATTTTGAAATGATAATATTTGATCAAAATTAAAGACATCAATTTTATTGGAAATGGTGGTGCATTGAACATTGCCTAGGTTGACAGCAAGCCAATCAATTCAAATAGTATATTCACTCCCCTGTGATGTGACAGTTATAATCTCATAATCCTTATTGAACAAGTATCATAAAGATATAATATGTGACAATGAGCAATATAAAATAATTTCATCAGAAAAGTGAAGTACTCTACATTACTAAATATGTTTTCTGGTATAGATTGATTTCTTTAACTCTCTGAAAGTTTATTATATTTATTAATTTTTATTATAAATAAAATATTGAAAACAAATTCCAATATTATCTTTATTGTTAGGTGGTGTTGGTAAAATAGTTCCTGAAGATGAGGAAGATGTGCCAGATTTAGTAGAAAATTTTGACGAAGCATCAAAAGCAGAAGTGACGAAGAAAGAAGGAGAAGAAAAACCTAAAGAAAACTAAAAATTGATCGAGAAGTGTGTTTATTTGTTAGTAAAGAAACCGTTTCGGCATTGTTTTCTTGGTCTCGATTTTTAGTTTTTACATTGCAGAGATAAAGCATGTTTTTTGATATTTATGTGTTGAATCATTGAAACTAACCCAACAATTTTTGTTGACATTTGGGCATATGTATAGAATATTTCATAGGAAATACATAAATATTCTAATATGGTGTTGCTTTAAATCATTTCACTAAAGTTATATTGTAAACTCTTATGCAGGTAGAAAATTTGGATTCAAAACATGCTTGCAGATTGTTTCAGTTATTTCGGTTTTTCAGCTGCTCTGCACCTATATCTCAAAAGATATTTTGTTCATGGCTCTGCATCTCATTGTTGTCCAAAATATTTAGATTTTTCCCAAAGGAGGCTGTTTTCCTGGGGGCTTTTGTCCCATTTTCTTGGAAACAATCTTTTTTGTAATTATTAATTCTGAAATAATATTTACTGAAATTACATGAGAACTAATACAATATGTTAGAATAAAAAAGATTTATCAATGAAGGTGTATTATGGCATAACCACATTTAAAATTTTAATGTTTTTGATATGAAGATTGAATTCAATGTGAATAATTGATGTAATTGTGAAATCAGTCAGGTAAGTAACTGTCCGTATTAACTCGAGGTTTGTGTCGCTGTTCTTAGTAGCAGTGCAGGAGAACTAGTTCACCCTGTTCACTGCTTGCACTGGCTCACGGAGTCACTACATCATCATTGAACGATTGTAAAATATCAAAAAATATCATTCGGCGACATCATTTTTTAAAATTCTTTATTCTTAAATTATCGAAAACTTCAAGTAACAAATCATTTTCTTCATATTCTGATCATCATATTGACATTGAATAATTTCAGTATTTTTACGGTTGGTTAGGTTGTGCATGACCTACCATTCTGTTGCAGTGTGGATCGAGCCTCAATCGTATTACGTAACATTTCAATCGATATTTTTTACAATGTTACATATCGATAATTGAAGTTATAAAAATCCCAACCCACAATTTTCCCCCTAAGTTTGGGGAGTTAGGTTGTTTTAAATGACAAAATGTATTCCCAAATTTCTAATGATTATCTTTAACTTTTTAATCAAATCAATAAACATCTTGATAAGTTGTCTACCTGTACTTTCCTCATAAACTCCTCATAATCTACCACTTTGTGAAATCTGCAAGGAAATCTGAATTGAATGCTTATTAAATGCAACAAAACCTATTTGTTGAAACTAGACAAAATTATACAAATAAAACGCATTTTAAATTTTTTATTTTAGTAATAAATTTAAAATATAATTTGTACGACATGAATATTTATAGTTGAATTTGAGATTTATCAGAGTTAGGCGAGTTTTTCTTAGAAGTAGTTTTTTCCATATCCTCTACTTTTTTTTCATCGGCTTGATTTTCTTGCCAGAACGAATATGTTAATGCGGTTGACACTGCCAACCATCCGATATATGGTAGAATTAGTAAACCAGCTTTGTGGTTAATTCGGTAGAAGAGGTAACTCATTGTTAAAGCCGTTGCATTTATGAATTGTAATTCACAAAACGCCTAAAAAGGACGAAAAGACATTTTTTTAAATAAAACTATATAATTTTTCTTATAAATATACTAAAACTAAAGCGAATCAGGTTATCAGGACTAGGTACACATTTCAGAAATGGTTAGTTGCAACAAAAAATTCTGGACATATCCATAGAGTTGATATTACAGATAGAGAGAGAGGGATGGGAGCTTATTCAAATGGGCCCGAACTGCTGATAGAGATAGAGAAAGAATATGGGTATATTACTCTTTCTATTTCAATAGTACAATTCCACTCTATCTTTAATATGAGGTTTGTTCTTGGTTGCTGTACTGACAGAACTAGTTAAGTGTAGACTAAAGCGCTCTTTGTAGCAAGACCAGCGCTAGTGTCGCTGCTCTTAGTAGCAGTGTAAAAGAACTAGTTCAGCCAGTGCACTACAAGACAATTCAATAAGTGTAATCTGGAAACGGTGGCACTACATCTTGAAGAAGAAATCTATGATCTCTATGGATTTGACATTAATTTTGGATCTTGTATTAAGCATGTAGGAAATCTATAAATATACTACAGATTTGTTCCAAGAAGCAATTTTGAACCAATTTAAGATTTTTAATGAATCATGAATAAGTAATGGAAACTATTTTTTTTATTTGTTCATCATTTGTATATTTTAAACAAACAATAGTTTTGGGGTCAATTTCTGAATTAGTTTAGAGACCGATCGCATGCGCAGTTTCAGATTTTGAGCCGTGAACAAAGCTAATGTTATAGATAGAGTAGACATGTTAAAGGTACGCACGCAAGTAGAATTGGCTTTGAGAAGAACTAGGATTATTTAACTATTGCTTTTTTTATCTAGAGAGTACACAGTATATAGACGGATTTAATAACAAATATTTCGTAATTTATATAAGTTGCAGCATTATTTATATTGGGTAAATGATATTAATTTACAACTAACAACTATAGAGATTAGACACGTACTTTTACTGTTAAATCAGAATCACGCATGCGTAGTACGCATCGAAAAAGAGATAAAAGTACGTAAAAGATGTCTTTACATTCACAATTTGCCCCCACCTATAATTATGCCTACTCTATTTTTATGTCTCTATGATTTTAAAGCCTACTAATCATAAATGCAAAGAAATTTAATACATTCATTATACAACACATCACAAAGGGGTAAAAACCAAAAACAAACCACGTTAATAATCAAAATATAACCTATACAAGCATGCGTTCTACGCAAGCGTCAACTTTTCTGACGAGTCGAGAACATCTTAGTGATTGTTGTTGTAACATCCCTGGTAACCTTCAAAACTTTTGATTAAAACTTACAAAGTATTTTAACAATTTGACAACGTTGCTAGTCTAGCATATTCAAATCCATGATGTAAAGACTACGAGGTGTGCTATAGCGCACCAGCTAGGAAGCAGCCAATGGGAATTCGCTCACAAAGAGATGTACAGAACAAGTCGAAAATGAGCCCTCGGGAAGAACACACCTTTTAGTCTTCACATCATGTTTGAATCCATAGGTTTCAAAATTATAAGTTATTAATACTTTTATATTACCATTTTCATATTTTTCTTTTCAAAGAATATGGTTGTCCATGTCCAGTTTGCCAGAACATTGCTGCCGTATATAATTAAAGGCCATTTTGCAGTTCCTATATTTGAAAAAGTGTTTTATGGACATAATTTATTATGATTATGTAATAAAAGCGTAGAAGTTTTGACGTTAATATGTCAATATTGCAACCATATATTATTTTTTAAAGTTAAAAAGATTGGTTACAAATAATCAATTACAAAAGTTTTTAGAGTTTCTTTGTGTCTATTGTGAAATTCGTGTAACCGACCATTTATTTGAACCATTTCATTTCTATTTTTAGATAGTCATTGACCCAACGCTAGTATGAATATTGTTTATTAATTAGCTGCTTTTTAAAATTAAAAATTATATTGTGCGTTTCCAGAACAAACAGCAATGAGTCATCTCTTTATCTATTCATATTTACGCAACCATGGTAGAAAAAAAATATGAATTCATTAAATTAAATAAAGTATCTTATTTTTAGTTAATGATACATAATTATTAATTATATACGAAAAACCTACCGCTAAACCCACCACCATCTTTGTAAACTATATAGGAAGCATAACCCATACTACTATACAGTGTGGTCCAAATAGGACTGAAAGCCCAATTTGGTGGCGTGAATGGCGGTCTTTTTAGTTCTGCATACCATAATAAATTTCTTTTAGTAACCATTCCTCCATAAACACCTCCAATGAAGGGTGTTGCCATAAAAGTAACAGCAGTCCAATCAATTTCCATTTCTAAATAAATCAGTAAGTAAAGGGATGTTCATTATATTTTTTACAATAGCTAGTTTAATGCATCTAAATGTTCTTGATTTTAGGTCTCTTCTGTTTCAAAATTAGTTTTTTTTGATAGTTTTTAAAAGAAGATAAATTTTGACTTTCGACTTTTCTTTAAGTCTTCATCAAAATATGATCTTTACACTGACAATTTGCTTATTTATATTGATCTATAGATCACCTTCATCATGAATATCAAAATAAGGATAAAATCAACTTAGAACTTTGTTCTTTAGCTTTAGCGATAGAAAATGTTCAGGGCGGTCTCGAAAAACCACCATCGCTGAAGATTAATGTGTTGTGTTGATCAGTAAACGTTTGTTTCGTCAATTTTTGAATGAAAGACTATAAAAACAATAATAAAACAAAAGTTGGAGGTTATATAAGCTACTATTTCAATAAAACTGTTGCAATTTTGCATTTTTAAAATAATTTTTGGTTTTTTCAATTTCTCATTAAAAACTCAAGGGACCTGAGATAGCAGCTCACATCAATGAATCTAGGGATCGGTCTTTTGAGTATTTCTACAGTGAAAAGGAGATTGAGTGAAGTTGGCAGTGAAGAAACCTGTTTTAAGCCGCCAAAGTAAAATTAAGAGGTTACATTGGTCGCATGAAGAGAGATAAGTCAAAGATTGAGATTTTTGGATATAAGAAGAGAATGTTCGTACGTAGGTCAAAGGAAGAATGAATGTTCGATCCATGTGTAATCCTGACTGTAAAGCACGGCGAAGGCTCAGGGCAGTTTGGGGATGTTTTGGAGAAAGTGCGACTGGAGACCTGGTAAAAATTGAAGGGATTTTGAAGAAAGAAGGCTATAAAAAATATTAGGAAAATGTAGTAGGTTCTGGTCAGCACCTAATCTCAGAAAATTTATCTTCCATCATGATAATGATCTTAAGCATACCTCGAAGCTGTGCAAAGAGTATTTGGAAGAATTGGAAAGGGAGAATGTACTTAAAGTAACGATTGGCCGTAACATCTTTGGAATTTCTTGAAAACCAAATGGAACCAAATAGACGAAGATTATTTTTCGAAATTATTAGAGAATGCTAAAATCGTGCATCGAAATAATTAAAGCAAAATGGTGTTACATCGATGAATCAAAAATTTAAATATTCAACAATTATTGTTACTATATTTTTATCTATAGATGTTCTTCAAAATATAAAATTCGATCGTATGGTTATTTGTGGTGTATCAAGCAAACTTTAGGACGGGAAAAAGCTTGACCGTTAGTGTAAATTAGAATTGAATGCTAGAATCTTCATTAAAACTCTGATTATAAAACCTAAAGCGTTTGATTGATAGTAGATGCAAATTGGTACTTAAGTAATCAGACACTTCATTATGATTTGTAAAATGCCAAGGACAAAAGCCTACGAACCAGGACGTCAACGCCATTATCAACACGAAAACAATCTAATAAAGGAGCTATACAATAATTGTCCCTCGGTAACAAGACTTAATCAAACCTAGCCATAAAACACATTTCAAAACTAAACTAATGTAAAATAAGGTGAAACATCGTTTCCTTTTCAAGCCCATAACTTATTAACACATTTACTTAATATTCTGTAATGATGCAAATAAAGCAAAATGTCAAACATAAATCTTAGGAAATATTCAAGTTTTCTTAACAAATGTTCTTAAAGATGCTACGAAACATTTACTTACCTTGAACAATACTTGTTCCACTTCTTTAATTTTTCATATTAGCAAACTTTGTTCTGGGGTTTCTCAATACCTTAGGTTCGACTTATTTTAATCTGTTTTCGATAATTATTCAGAACGATTTCCTTGATAAACTATTGTGTACTCATTCTACTCGAAAAATTAATCACAACGTAACGGAAAAAGAGAAATAACCCACATGATAATATTTATAACACTGGTAAACACTGTTCTTGTCACACGATTTTTATTTGTTTTGATATACCCTCATTCAAAAAAAATTATTTTTTTTTGATGTAACTAAGTTATGTTCGTTACATTCTAAATATTCCTATAACATGTTCTAATAACGCAGACAGTTGTTGTTATGTGTGTGGATAATTAACTTTCACATCTCAGCGTTCAAAATTTACCCCATCAATTAAAAAGTGCTCTGAAGACTATTTTCAGTTTCCTATGCGTCACCATTTGCCTTTTGGTATACCAATGATTTAGACGGAATCAAGAGATCATGTGAGTGTTTGTTATTTTTGTTTGATTCAAACAAAAGGCTTCACAATAAAGTCCAAACACACTGTCCAATACCCAAACTAGGCATCAGCCAACAGACCAATCCTACATAGTGCCAGATTGCCCGCTCCAAAGCCTCCAAATCTAGCAGAAAGTCAGGATTCTGTTTCTAGTCCGAAATTTGTTCTTAGTAAAGTATCTCAAGTTATGAACCGTCGACTTCAAAAGAAACGCATGTCCCAACGAAAATTAGCGTAGGAAGTAGTCTGTTGTGCGATGTTCGTAACCTACCCATTCTCTGCTATCACCTATTAAGCTTTTTATCCACTGTGCTTTCGTTGTCTTGTTTTCCCATCTTTTTCGCCACATTCATCCACACAAGGTTTGTTCTTGGTAGCTGCACTGGCAGAACTAGTGTACACTAAAGCGTTCTTTGTAGCATAACTAGCGCTAGTGTCGATGTTCTTAATAGCAGTGCAAGAGACTAGTTCACCCAGTTCACTGTACTGCATGCACTGGGTCAAAGTCAGTTCAGCCAGTGCAGTTCCATAAGTGTAATATGAAAACGATCTTCATTATCGGACGATTGTAAAATATCAAAAAGTATTAAATTGTTTTCCATTATTGTTAAGACTACAAGGCTTGAATCACTTCAAATAACCTCAAATGCAACAATCAACAAATGCTCCATTCCTCTCTGCACTATATCGTTCTTTGTATCCGATCGAACTAATTCTATACACTCATGAACTGGATTGCACTGGTTCACTTCAGTACAATTCCAGTGCAGCTACCAAGAACAAACCTAAGTTTTTTCTAGCTCTCATTATGTTATGTATGTTCTCAGTGCAACTCTCGAGGTTCTGAATGCTGATGCTACCCGCAAAAGTATGTTCCTTTGGGATCGACTCAGTATTGTATTGGTTCTTTTTGTAAGCTCATCTAGTTGTCAAATAAGATTCCTTTATGATAGCAATGTCAGATTTGACACATTGACATCAGTGTTGCCATTTCTCAAAACTCAAGTAGCAACTCTCATATATTAAAAATTTTCCAAAAACGCTTAGTAGATCTTTTAGTAAACTTTTACCAAATATTGAGTTAGGCAACAACCTAATAAAAGGACTATGAAACAAATCATTGGTATATTTAAATTGAAAATCAATGAAAATATACTAGACTTTTTATTAAAATAATTGTATATTAATGAATATAAAGTAAAATGGATTAAGGGTGTCTAAAAAAACAATGAAAATCAAAAATTATTAAACACTTAGTTTCCTTTCAGTTCAGGTGTTGGTTTGTTATCCCTCCAAAGGCAATAATTCAAAGCTGTTGCAATACCCATCCAAAGACAATATGGTACAATTAAGTAACCAGCAGTTGCGTTAATTTTATAGAAAAGATATGCCATACCAATAGCAGTACCGTTTATAAGTTGCATTTCAATAAGTGCCTTAAATTAAAAAATATATATATATATATATAATGTATATATTTTAGCTTAAAAAATTGAGGAATCAATTGAATATACCAACAAAAATTCTGGTATCTGTTTTTTAAATGACAATAGCAAAGACAGATGAAACTAAAAAGTAGATTAACATGATCTACCTAAATACTTACCAGTTGTAGGTCTTTTTTACCAAAGAATATTGGTGCCCAAGCCCAATTAGCTGCTAGATTAGTTCCATAAACTATTAGTGGTAGCTTTGCTGCTCCTAAATGTGAGTTTTAGTACATTCAAAAGTACATTAATAAACTTTTTCCAAACTTAATCAAAAAAGTATCATTATGAACAATAAAAGAAGAATATAATAGTGTTATAGGCCACTTTTCATTTATTTGAATATAAAAACATTTGGAATTGTGATAAAACACTACTTCTTGATTGATTTCTTGTTATATTGAACTAACACCATGAAAATATTGCTAAAATAATGAGTGAATAAAGTGATTGTGAAATTTATAATTGGTCTAATTTCAAACCAATGCTGTTGATTAAATATATTTTACACAGACATGAGTTGGATTAGTGACTAAACAGTACAATACAGTATATAAGTATATTATATTCCATTTTTTAGCATGAAATATAATTTTGATATGATACTTCCTATTTTGTTATACACTTAACCTAAAATATTGATATTTATGTTTAAAAATTATATTTAAATTAAAAGAATTATTGTAATATATATATAAAATTATTTTTAAAAAGTTTCTCTTCATAATCAGAATTTCAATGTTTCAATAATTTTAAGTGGGATAATATATATAACCTTAGGTACCGTGTATATTTAATTTACAACATACCATTAAAGCCTCCTCCATCTCTGTATACCAAATATGAAGCGTATCCCATTCCACTATACAAGGTTGTCCAAACAGGACCAAACACCCAGTTTGGAGGTCTCCAGTTTGGTCTTTTTAAATTCTCTAACCATGGTTTGATACTACTTTTTGTAAAAAAACCGCCGGCGATACCGCCAATGTTTGGTAAAATAGTAAATCCAAGGGCAGGCCAATTTAGTTGTATCATTTTTAAAAAAAGTAGGTATGTTTGAATTCACTTATTTGCACGTATGAATTATATCTACTAAACTAAATAAATATAGCAAATCATGAGATAAGCAACGTAGTCTATGGACCCAATATACTTGTGTCAATATTAAATGACGTAATTTCACAATTTAAATAAACAATAGTGGAATTTCCGCTATGGTGTAAAGTCCAATTTTTGTAAATGATCACATTTACACAAATACTTATTCATATCCTTTTTAAACATTTTGTACAATACACAAAATACAGTTTTAAGAAATCGACAGTATGATTGACATTGACATTGGTGATGTGTGATTCTGACGAAATTATTGTGCTGTGAATTATAAAAGTAGTGATGAGATTCTCTAACATGAAGCGCTTAAATCGAATTCATCTAAGCTCTCGAAATTTAGACATATTTTCCCAACAAAATGCTTTTAAACAATAAATATTGCTATAAACCAAAAAACTTTTGCGGTTATACCAATGATATATTACTTTTAAAACATAATAAAAATTGAGAATTGTCGCAAATTAGTGTTTGATCTTTTCTATTTTTACAGTTTATTGTTATTCTACATAGTGTTGCCATTTCTCAAAACTGAAGTAGCAGCCCTAGTATATTAAAACTTTTTCAAAAGATTTTACAATTTTACCAAATATAGAGTTAGGCAACAACCTAATAAAAGGACTGTGAAACAAATCATTAGTAAATTTAAACTGAAAGTCACTGAGAATATATTAAACTTTCTATTAAAATAATTGTATATTAATGAATATAAAGTAAAATGGATTAAGGATGTCTAAAAATACAATGAAAACCAAAAATTACTAAACACTTAGTTTCCTTTCAGTTCAGGTGTTGGTTTGTTATCCCTCCAAATGCAGTAATTCAAAGCTGTTGCAATACCCAGCCAAAGACAATATGGTACAATTAAGTAACCAGCAGATGGGTTAATTTTATGGAAAAGATATGCCATACCAATAGCAGTACCGTTCACAAGTTGCATTTCAATTAGTGCCTTAAATTGAAAAAAATATATATATCATTGATTTTGTTATAATTTTCATAAATTCATATCACAGATTGCTAATCTAATTTTATAACATATAACTGGAATAAATAAAATTGAATTTACTTTCATTGGGTCAAAATATATGTTCAAGTTCTGTCAAAAATTTTTGTCATCTTCAAACAAAACTAAGTTATAATGAATATATTTTAGCTTAAAAAATTGAGGAAACGATTGAACATACCAACAAAAATTCTAGTATCTGTTAATTATAATGACAATAGCAAAGACAGATGATACTAAAAAGTATATTAACATGGTCTACTTAAATCCTTACCAGTTGTATGTCTTTTTTACCAAAGAATATTGGTGTCCAAGCCCAATTAGCTGCTAGATTAGTTCCATAAACTATTAGTGGTAGCTTTGCTGCTCCTAAATATAAGTTTTAGTGAACTCAAAAGTACATCAATAAACTTGATAAACTTATTCAAAAAAGTTAACAAAACTTTTTCAAATTATTCTTGTGAATAATAAATAAAATAAAATAGTGTTATAGGCCACTTTTCATTTATTTGAATATAAAAACATTCGGAATTGTGATAAAACATTACTTATCGATTGATTTCTTGTTATATTGAACTAAGACCATGAAAATATTGCTAAAATAATGAGTGCATAAAGTGATTGTGAAATTTATAATTGGTCTAATTTAAAACCAATGCTGTTTATTAAATATATTTTACACAGACCCGAGTTGGATTAGTGTTCAAACAGTACACTACAAATAATTATAAGTATATTATATTCCATTTTTTAGCATGAAATATAATTTTGATATGATACTTCCTATTTTGTTATACACTTAACCTAAAATATTAATATTTATGTTTAAAAATTATATTTAAATTGAAAGAAAAAAGTATCTCTTCATAATCAGAATTTCAATGTAAATAATTTTAAATGGGATAATATATATAACTTTAGGTACTGTGTATTTAATTTACAACATACCATTAAAGCCTCCTCCATCTCTGTATACCAAATATGAAGCGTATCCCATTCCACTATACAAGGTTGTCCAAACAGGACCAAACGCCCAGTTTGGAGGTCTCCAGTTTGGTTTTTTTAAATTCTCATACCATGGTTTGATACTACTTTTTGTAATAAAACCGCCGGCGATACCACCAATGTTTGGTAAAATAGTAAATCCAAGGGCAGGCCAATTTAGTTGTATCATTTTTAAAAAAAGTAGGTATGTTTGATTTCACTTATTCGCACGTATGAGTTATATCTACTAAACAAAATAAATATAGCAAATCAGCAGATAATCAATGTACTCTATGGACCCAATATACTTGTGTCAATATTAAATGACGTAATTTCACAATTTAAATGAACAATGGTGGAATTACTGCTACGGTGTAAAGTCCAATTTTTGTAAATGATCACATTTACACAAATACTTATTCATATCGTTTTTAAGCATTTAGCACAAAACACAAAATGCAGTTTTAAGGAGTCGATAGTTTGATTGACATTGACATTGGTGATGTGTGATTCTGACGAAAATATTGAGCTGTGAACTATAAAAGTAGTGATGTGATTCTCTAACATGAAGCGTTTAAATCGAGTTCGTCTAAGCTCTTGAAATTTAGAAATATAATAAAAATTGAAAATTTTCACAAATTAGTATTTGATCTTTTCTATTCTTTTATACTACAGTAAACGATGTGAGAGCTCCGTTGCAGTGTTACTATTAAGAGTATATGTTTGCGCTCAAAAGTGTTCTAGTGTGCACCGTACTACATTCTACACTCGGTTTAACTATACAAACAAGCCTTTGATTAGCAGATCCGTAC
The DNA here is from genome assembly GCF_026250575.1 of Diorhabda carinulata. Lineage (NCBI taxonomy): Eukaryota > Metazoa > Arthropoda > Insecta > Coleoptera > Chrysomelidae > Diorhabda > Diorhabda carinulata. The sequence continues at coordinate 29,912,220 of NC_079462.1, read as the reverse complement.
TAGGTTTAAATGTAATTACATTTAAAAGATGAAATTATAGTCAATAATAATGTTTAATTTTAAATAATAGAATATGTTTCTTGGTTATGATGCTGTATTTATTGTGAACATTAGTTGATTTGACAAAGACACTGGCTCTCTACTAAACACTACTTGTGTATTTTTGAGATTTGGAAGAAAAATAACGTAGGTACAATATAATCACATAGGGTTATTTTTGTAGGTAGTACAAGGAAATTGAGAGTATAAAACGGATAGAGCTTGTTTATAATGCCAGCGTAGGCATGACAAAATTGTATCATCTACATACTTTTATTCTATTCATTTGTAATTTTTCTCACTACTAGCAATATCGAATTTTACAACTCAAACTGATATCTCTGTCGCCATCAAAATATCTAAGAAGATTCAACCTATATGTATATAAAAAACATATTTTTCATAACCAATTTCAACTTGTGAATCCCACGGACTTGACAAAGCCGTTCAAGCACCATCACCCTCGAAGTCAATTTGAATTTCAAGTATTGCCACCGATGCCAGCAATATACGACAGTATGACGGCACCGACAGAGAAACAGATTAAGGGCTCAGCTTTGAGCTAATCTTTCCCCGAGGGCCAACAGCCTCGAAACGCCCCAGCCAATCTGGTTTTATTTACCTGATACATTCCTGAATGCTTCGGATTTGCAAACGACGATGACAGATTGTTCAAATCGTTAAGATGATATTTGTGTAAGTAATTAATTAACATGTTTTTGTATAAACGCGTTTTCAGAATACTCGATCGACAAAATCCACATCTTTCCATTGAGGATTAGAATATTATAATTTGAATATATACAGTGTGGATTAATGAGAACTTAACATTCATTCGCATTTTGTGTATTTAGTCTAGTTTGCCCGCTATTTATTATTTACTTTGGTCAAAGCGAGCTAGACAGTTTTCTGTGAATTATTTTATTTGGGAATATTTGTTTGAATTTGCAGCGACAAAAAAGATAATTTAATATTGGGTCTATTCCAGTTCTTGTGGTAGTTTATAATCAATTAAATAGAATATTTACTCACTTCTACCTACAATATCTAAATGATGTATTGAAGATTGCCTGCTAAGGAAGATTGAATAAATTTTCTATTTAATTTTCACGGCAATAAATCCACTTAATTCAAATTAGACGTATTTGCTTCGTTAGAACCTTATTCTGTGGCTATTCTGGGAGTCCCGAAATAATTAACTGTTTGTTACATAATAGATTATACTTGAAAAATAGATTTTGAAGAGGTTCGGGAAATTTACCCTCGTACGGTCTTACTTTTCTACATTGATGTTCCTTTTTAGCCGCTACAACACAGATTCAAATCTCGTAAACTTTTTAGCTCTTCCATCCACAACATCTTAGTGTAACCAAATGTTTCGATTCAAAACTAGGTACTTGAGAAATCTTGGTGTTTTTGGTGGTTTTTTTAATATATCTAAGAGATCCTTGTGAGTCAAATTGAGTTACATTGAGTCACATTGAGTTCAACCAAACAATATTTTCCCATGGTTTAACTTTGTTAGTAAAAAACATGTTCCACTGCCTTGAAAATCTATTCTGCTCTTGTAAACACATGTCTCTAAATATTTAGTAAAAGAAGTTTTTCGTATATATTTTCATTTTAATTACTACATTGAAAATATCATAAGAACAAAGTTTTTTTGCAGTTAATGCGGACCTTTCCAACTGGACAGATAACCTGCTCTTTATAACATAATACCGGCTTGTGCATTACATTGTTGAGGACCTCCGCAATAATTGGTGGTATTAGCTGATTTCCATTTGTGAGGGAATTCCTTGATTTGGCTATTAGTAAATATAAAAGTTCGTAGACGATCGACGTCTTACATAATTGATGACGCAAATATCGATCTTATGGATGGTCTTATTTCTAGTTTTTTTTTAAAAATACTCTAAAGAATGACAAGGCCTTACTTTTTTTATCAACTCGATCTTTTGATAATGAATTTCTATTGGTGGCTTCTTGGTATCGTTATTAAATACTTTTTCTTTGCATGTCTGTCATAATAAACTCCCAGCAAACCAGTAGATGAAAATAAACATAAGGAATTAAGAAAATCATAGTACAATTGATAAATTCGAATATAAGCTTATCGTTAACACACCTAGGTGTTTAGTAGTACTGATAAGGTTAGCTGATTAGACAAATGGTTAAAATAGCAACGATTGGAAAGTTATGTTTATAACTACACAAATATCCATAAATTCTTGTAGAATATACAGCTAGAAATTATTTGCGTGTGTTACTTTCATTTCATTATTCACAACTACAGATTTGAACGAATAATCAGATGAAAATCAAATTGCTATGTTTATTAATTAGAGAGGATAGCGACAAAACGTTAGCTAATATGAAAAAGTCCAAACAATATTTTGATCTCTCATAAATAGGTAATGAATGATTTTATGATGTGCTTACTAATTTACATAATTATTGATACATTTGAATATAGCTTCGATAGTATGAGCAATTAGATACTAGTCAGCGTTTATTTTTTACCGAGAATGAGGAGGCCTTTGGATGGGTAACCCCTATGCAGTGACTTCGTTCGCCTTGGCCCCAAGCAGGAATAGAGATCCCCCGGGCATCGCTAGCTTCAAGACAATGCTTTCGTACTAGTCAAATCCTAGTATTTTCCTCCGTGTGTTGATACGAGCTTGGTAGTTCCACAGGAGGTGAATAATATTTTCCTCCTCTATTCTCCACCAATGACAGTCCTGTTGAGTTAACTTGCCTGCATTGTATTTATGATAAAAGACTTGCGACTGTGATTAGGTCTACCAAAGTTTTTGTGTCCTGTCATTAGCTACAGTGCTTTAGCTGCTCAATCTAAGGGGTTTGTTTGACCTACGAAGCTTTTGTTTATTTCTAGCTATTTGACTGGATCCATTTCTGCAGTTTGTTCTTGGTAGCTGAACTGGCAGAACTAGTTCAGGAAGTGTACACTAAAGCGTTCTTTGTAGCAGAATCAGCGCTAGGGTTGCTGTTCTTAGTAGCAGTGCAAGAGAATTAGTTCACCCAGTTCACTGAACTGCTTGCACTGGGACTAGAGTCAGTTCAGCCAGTGCAATGTAATAAGTGTAATCTGGAAAAGATCTTCATTATTGGACGATTGTAAAATATCAAAAAGTACTAAATTGTTTTCCATTATTGTTAATACTACACGTCCTGAATCACTTCAAATAACCTCAAATACAACAAACAACAAATGCTCCATTCCTCTCTGGACTATATTGTTCTTTGTATACGATGGAACTAATTCTATACACTCATGACCTGGTCTACACTGGTTCAGTTCAGTATAGTTCCAGTGCAGGTACCAAGAACAAACCTAAATTTTTTCTGGCTCTCCTTTTTCTTATGTTTTGTACGTTCTCAATGCAACACCTAAGGTTGTTCTGAATGCTTATGCTACCGCTAACGTCTGTTCGTTTGATATCTACTCAGTATTGTATTGGTTCTTCTAGTCACGAGAGCCTTTTTTCACACTGGGGTCCTATACAAAAGCATATTGTGGAGAGTACTGCAAATAACCGCTCTTTTGCAGCTGTTGGGTTCATCCACGTAGTTACTAGATTTGATATTTTCTGCTCTACCTTTTGTGCTATATGTATATTCGATATTTTTGTAAGCTCAGCCGGTTTTCAACTAGGATTTCTTTATGATAGCAATGTCAGAATTGACATATTGACATCAGTGTTGCCATGTCTCAAAACTCAAGTAGCAACCCTCGTATATTCAAAATTTTTCAAAAACGCTTGGTAGATCTTTTAGTAAACTTTTACCAAATATTGAGTTAGGCAACAACCTAATAAAAGGACTGTGAAACAAATTATTGGTAAATTTAAACTGAAAGACACTGAGAATATACTAAACTTTTTATTAAAATAACTGTATATTAATGAATATAAAGTAAAATGGATTAAGGATGTCTAAAAAAACAATGAAAATTAAAAATTATTGAACATTTAGTTTCCTTTCAGATCAGTTATCCCTCCAAATGCAATAATTCAAAGCTGTTGCAACACCCAGCCAAAGACAATATGGTACAATTAAGTAACCAGCAGTTGGTTTAATTTTATAGAAAAGATATACCATACCAATAGCAGTAACGTTTACAAGCTGCAGTTCAATAAGTGCCTTAAATGAAAAAAAATATATATATCATTTGGTTATAATTTTCATAAATTTATATCACAGATGTTTTTGCTAATCATATTGAGTAAATAAAATTGAGTTTACTTTCATTAGGTCAAAATATATGTTTTAGTTTTGTTAAAAATTTTAATTTTTGTCATCTTCAAACAAAACTAAGTTATAAAGTATATATTTAAGCTTAAAAAAATTGATGAATCGATTGAATATACCAACAAAAATTCTGGTATCTGTTATTTATAATGACAATAGCAAAGACAGATGATACTAAAAAGTATATTAACTTATATACTTAAATACTTACCAGTTGTGGGTCTTTTTTACCAAAGAATATTGGTGTCCAAGCCCAATTAGCTGCTAGATTAGTTCCATAAACTATTAGTGGTAGCTTTGCTGCTCCTAAGTATAAGTTTTAGTAAATTTAAAAGTACATCAAAAAACTTTTCCTAAATTTATATAAAAAATAAAAAATACAATAAAAAAACATAAAATAGTGTTATACGCCACTTTTCATTAATTTGAATATAAAAACATTTGGAATTGTTATAAAACACTACTTCTCGATTGATTTCTTGTTATATTGAACTAACACCATGAAAATATTGCAATAATAATGAGTGAATAAAGTAATTGTGAAATTTCCAATAATTGGTCTAATTTAAAACCAATGCTGTTGATTAAATATATTTTACCCAGACCCGAGTTGGATTAGTGTCCAAACAGTACACTACAAATATATATAAGTATATATTATTTTGTTTTTCAACATGAAATATAATTTTGATATGATACTTCCAATTTTGTTATACACTTGATTTAAAATATTGGTATGAATGTTTAAAAACTATATTTGAATTAAAAAAACTATTGTAATATATATCAAATCATCTCTTCATAATCAGAATTTCAATGTAAATAATTTTAAGTGGGATATTATAAATAACCTTAGGTACTGTGTATATTTAATTTACAACATACCATTAAAGCCTCCTCCATCTCTGTATACCAAATATGAAGCGTATCCCATTCCACTATACAAGATTGTCCAAACAGGACCAAACGCCCAGTTTGGAGGTCTCCAGTTTGGTTTTATTAAATTCTCATACCATGATTCGATACTACTTATTGTAATAAAAGCGCCGGCGATACCGCCAATGTTTGGTAAAATAATAAATAAAAGGGCACGCCAATTTAGCTGTATCATTTTTGAAAAAGTAGGTATGTTTGATTTCACTTATTCGCAGGTATGAATTATATCTACTAAACTCAATAAATATAGCAAATCATGAGATAAGCAAAGTATTCTATGGTCCCAATATATTTGTGTCAATATTAAATGACGTAATTTCAAAATTTAAATGAACAATGATGGAATTACTGCTATGGTGTAAAGTCCAATTTTTGTAAATGATCACATTTACACAAAAACTTATTCATATCCTTTTTAAACATTTAGTGCAATACACAAAATGCAGTATTAAGGAATCGACAGTATGATTGACATCGACATTGGTGATGTGTGATTCTGACGAAAATATTGTGCAGTGAACTATAAAAGTAGTGATGAGACTCTCTAAGATGAAGCACTATTAGTAAATAAAAATGTATGAATAATTAGATACTAGACGGCGTTTACTTTTTACCAAGAATGAGGAGACCTTTTAATGGGTAACCCCTATGTAGTCAACTCGTTCGCATTGGCTACAACCAGGAAAAGAGATCTTCCGGGCATCGCTGGCTTCCTGACAGTCCTGTTGAGCACCTCCTATTATTCATCTCCTGAGCACAGGAGGTGAATAATATTTTCCTCCTCTATTCCCCACCAATGACAGTCCTGTTGAGTTAACTTGCCTGTATTGTATTTATGATAAAGGACTTGCGACTGTCATTTGGTCTACCAAAGTTTTTGTGTCCCGTCATTAGCTACAATGCTTCAGTTGCTCAATCTTAGGGGTTTGTTCCACCTACGAAGCTTTGGTTTATTTGTAGCCATATGACTGGATCCATTTTTTCAGTTTTTGCCTTTTAGGTGTTTCTTAATCTGCCCTTTCTGTTGTTGAATGGCTCTAAGTTTGACAAGATTGTTGACAATTTCATTGCCTCTGATTGACCTATGTCTAGAAATCTGAGCAGCTTAACCACCCATTCGTCAGGCAGCATTTTAACTGTTTTGGTACATACTCTGTTAATTTTATTTCAACTGCAGCAATGTATGATGATGATATTAAAGCGAGAAGGTGATTAAACACTTTTTAATTATTTTTCAACCACTATATTCAAATAAGTTAGTAATTATTTTATAATCTCTGGAAATAAAATGGTGGATCAGTGTATTATCCTTGGAGATCCAACGATTTTTACAATGCAAATAAACTTCCAATCTTCCAAGTTTTTTATATGATAGAATATTAGGAGCATAGTCAAAAAGTATCTGAAAAACTTATACTTATTCACGTTTTCTGATTTGACTCTTAAAAATATAATAATGATACTTCTTACCGAAATATTTAGTCTTCCCTATAACATGCTGATATACACACGAATTTCAATTGAAAGTTGTAAATACTTTTTTATCGACTCATCTGATAAAAATTATTTTGTGAGAGGTGTTATTTATCGCTTATAATATTTGATAACTGAATCATGGAATTTCTCATATCGGCACGAAGTTGAGTAGATAGATAATTAATACTGTTTTGAGGGTATTAGAAATTGTGAGAATTATGATGCTTTTGTTTGTTTTTATTGAAATTTATTCAAAATGTTTAATTTACTATTGGTTGTCAATAATCTCAGATCAATTTTATTATTATTATTCTTATCGGCGGTGAATTTTCAGGTTCTTCTGTCAAACTTTTACGTATTTCATGGACTTACTCTGGCTATGGTGATTATATTTTTAGTTCCAGCTATATTTCGGATGATATCTGTCATAATATTACATAAATCTGACAGATAGATTGGTTTTTATTACTCCTACAAGTGAAATTGTTATTTACGATTGACCCACCTTTATCAACTTTTATTGAGGTATAAAAGTTGTTCATTATTAGCTAAGATCGTAAAATACAAAGCATATTAGATCTGAATATCAATGGATTTGACAGAATTCATTTGGCGCTTCAAAAATAATATTCGTTATGTCATCATATGTCTTCATTGTTACCTAAAAAATTTGATTTTTTCGAAAAAGCCATGATTTTAAAATAATTAAATGATTAATTAGTATTTGGACCACGAAGTTGAAGCCTTGAGCCTTATTCGTTTGAGCTAGTTCTTGAAACTAAACTGGCACTTCCTTTTCCTTACATCTTCAATATATTTTCCTCATCGCACCATCTTTTATATACAATGTAGGCCTTTTCATTGAATTCTTTTGGAAGTAGTGTCACTTCTTAGGTCTGTTTTTTAATTTGAAGAGGTGTACATTCACTAGAGTTACTAATTTTTACTAATATCGACCACCAGATTATAAACAGATTATGAAGTTAGTGTTTTACATTTAACACAACCAAATATTTAATTCCATATTCTATTTGATCGTTATTTTTTTTAAATATAATAAATTTTTTTAAAGATGATAGTATTTCTAAATTGTACTCAATAAATGAATTAAAATGGCACAGATATTTTTAAAGAATTTTCAAATTATTTGCGTGAATGAATAAATAATGAATGAATGAATAAAAGTTTTATGTTTGTTTGATTATGATAAAAATTCCTGACAATTGTTTTGGAAAACTGATGACTAAGTAACAAAAGCAAGACAAAGCTTAACTCATAATTTATGTTTAGGACTGAAACGATCTTCTGGATAGAAATACACACGTCTTTCAAAGAAGATCCGGTGAGCAGGAAGGACAATTATTTCACTCTTACATTGACATTAAAATGCATAAGCCAATGTTCCAATCTCAAACATAGAGACGGAAATTTTGAAGAATTTCCAAATAAGTTTCGTCAATTAGCTGGTTTGGTGAAATAACTGGCCCAATGAAATAATTATCGATAAGGCCGACTTAAACATTAAGCTTACGTCTAGGGGTAAGGTTCGCTGTACATTTGATCTTAATATACCACTTTGTCTAGATAAAATTCTGATGATAATATGCCGTTGATAGTCAATGGTATCCAAAATAAGTTCTTTATCTCGTTGACTCATATGAACAGGATGTTCTAGATTAACAAATTGACATAGTTTTACTAATAAAAAAGTTTTTAGGAAGAAATTATGCATGGAATGAGAATCAAATAACTTCTGTGAAGTTTAATGGTTAGATAACCATTAATTACCACCCCCCAAGTGGTTCGATCCCATACTACTTACCATTACTTGAAGCCATTAACAATCTCCTACAGTGTATCAACAAATTTATTATATTTAATTTGAAGAGTTTAATAGAAATTGATTTTTTTCGAAATGTTTTTAATTGACATTTTGATGTTTGAGTGTGAAATGCTGAACATCACAGATTTTCACTATTGAATTTTAATTGAGCACTTTAAAGTATTTTCATGTAATCTATAATTTTAGGAAATAATGATTTTTGGGATTAATTGAAAAATCCGTTTTAATTCAATTATTCTCCAACAAATATTTTTTAGAGTACAGTAGAAAGGGTCAAAAGGTTACCAGGATTAAACAATGTACGTCGAAAACATTTGATTAATGATTTTGTGTATTGTATACGTTTATAGCAAATTAATTCAAAGATGGGTTATTATTTGGAGATTTCGTGTGGAGAAAGGTTTTGATGGAAAATTAACACGTACATAAAAATTTTTTCACGGCACAAATGCAAAGTATAACGTAATTAATCATTCGCTGCATATTTAATAAATGATCCCAAGGTATAATGATGAAATTTGGTTACAACATTCTAACAACCTACAAACGAAATTAGTAAGTTACATTAAATCAAAACATACAAATTTGTGTCTTTTACCAATTAATCCATACTATTTTAAATTTTTTATCGTTCGTTTATCGTTTATAAGTTGATGTTGGAGAGAATTTGTGTTTTTATATCTAGATTATTCGTTGATTCAGATATTAAAAAGTTATATAAAAGATATTCGTTAAATTCCACTTTAAAAGTGATTTGGACAAAGATTCCTAAGCTCCTGTATGGTTTCTGATGACGGATTGGTTGTCACTGGATTTTTGTAACTAATTCCAAGCACTCTTTATGGTATTCTGATCAGGCGACCTGGGTGGAAGCGGTAGGTGGACACTTGTTCTGTCATGTGTACCCAGAACGCCTTTAAAATAAATTTCCACCCTGACTATAACTGTACTTTCGAAAGTGTACTTTTTGGCATGCAACGAGGTCGAAGCTAATTTTGGTTGCTAACGCCTAGATTCTTAAAAGTCTTCTTCCCAAGATTATTACGAACTGTAACTTCCAGGTAATGATCATCAATGGCAGTTATTATATCGAGTTGTCCAGTTCTTCGTCTTTCCACAATAGTTGCAGTCGAGTATTTCCGAAATGACAGCCTTATTACAATCAAACAAACTCTTTAAAAATCTACAGTGATGTTAGTAAAAGTTATTAAAGATTAAAGTGGAGAAAATTTTTGATGTACTCTTCTCTGTGTTTTCTTGTCCCAACCAAACTGACAACGATTCTATATCAAAAGATTTTGTCAATTCCTCGTGTTGAAGGCAAAATCCTATCTCCTCAAAATGGATATTTGAGGAGATAGACTAGATTTTGTTCGTTGAGGAATTCGATTATCGTATATAAAGTGCCACTTAATTGGCTGAATTTTCAAAAAATATGTTCTTTTAATTTTATATTTCCAAATACGCCCTCTAGTGGTGGACCTTTAATTTTGAAAAAAATATCCACGTGTTTCTCAGGGCTACTTTTATTATAATTTGTTTCCCCTTTAAGCTGTAATGCTGAGATATGGCCAACGACCGATCTTATTTGCAAACCCAGTATATATTTGAAGCATAACAAAAATTAACTGAAATTTCTCATCTTGTTAAATTGAAGAAAACTCCGACCGAGTGCAATAAATTGTTGCAAGAGGCCTATGGGGACAATTCTCTACCTCGTGCGCGTGTTTTTAAGTGGTGTGAGGGCTTCAGAGAGGACCTAAAGAGCACTGAAGCGCCCAGGTTGTCCTGTGACTGTTTCAACTCTAGAAACAGTGACCAAAATCAATCAAATTGTGTGTGCAGATCGTCGAATCAGCAACCGGATGATTGCCAAGGCTGTAAACGCCGACAAAGAAACGGTTAGAAAAATTTTACACGAGGAATTACACATGACCAAAGTCTGTGCGAAGTTAGTGCCAAAAAATCTGATTCCGGACCAAAGGCTCTTGCGTCAACGGGTTTGCTCAGATTTACTTGAAGGGTTAGAAAAAGATCTGGTTTGAAAGAGACTCGATTTGAGTCGATGGAAGCGGTAAAGCAAAAAACGGCAGAGCTCCTAAAGGCGCTCACCAAAGAAGACTTCCAGCACTGCTTCGATCAATCGAAAAACCGCATAGAAAGGTGTGTGGCGAGAGGAGGGAAGTATATTTTTTATAATAACACCCTTTTTCGTCACCAGTCTCGTTATTTAATAGCCAGACCTCGTATATTAGTGTTCTAGTCTGACGATGTTTGAATTCTTCACACAATAGACATTTTGTAGCTCTTCATAGTGCTGGGAACTTGATTTGATTAGGATTCATGTTAAGAAGTTCTGGAATAAATCTTTAACATCTTCTGCAGTTAGAATTACGTCGCAATCTCGCTTCTGATTAACCAAACATTTATAAAAACATATTTGCCTGTTAAATGTCTCCCCAATTAAGTTGATCTAATTATATCTGTTTCGGATCGTTCTGGATTATTGAATTCAAGCAAATTGTAACAAAAATATTTTCCTAAACTCAAATAAAATGAATGTCAAAGAGATGAAATTCACGAAAATGTATTAAAACTCGTTCCAGTTGGGTTGAAGACATAATGAGTTTCTGGTAACTAATATCGTAAAATGTAACCGAAATTGTTTGTTTTTGTGTTTGGTGCTTAAGCTAATATTAGGATACTTGAAGAGTTCTTTTTATTAATTTACTATATAAATATAAAGTTATTTACGTCTTATTCATTGAACTACATAACAAGAAAAGAACTAATTTTATTTTGGATCATATCAAGTATGAAACCTGCTGATGCGTTAACACTCAAAATGAGGTTGAATTATATCTAATGAAAATACTTTGCGAAGAAAGATAAAAACGTTGGTTTTGTTTTTGAGATTAATTTAAGGTTAATTTCAGGGATGGCCTTGATATAGGAAAAAATTTCCTATCCAGGGCTGCGGTAGTTTTTAGGAGGGTTTCTTTTAGTATGGCATCAACTCGTGTATGTCTGCCTACAAACACCTGAGAAATAAAAAGAAGATAAACATTGAAGTAATGAGACGAGCCAAATAACTTATGGGGTTATTGGGTTAATTGTATGTGTGTTGTTTGGTAGGGGCTCAGAATTTATTGTTGGGTTTTTATTAATTAAATTCGATACGAAATTATGGACCCGTTTCTATAGCTTCATAAGCATTGTTATCTATTCAACAGCGTCAACTAAGAATTTAAAATTGTTGATTGGCGAAACTAAATATAGGAGTGGCATAAATTATCAACACCCAAGAATGGTAAGTTAACCTACAACCCGTTACCAAGAGAGGTCGATACCTTTTTGGTAATTGTTACTTATGTCCAAGGAAACATAAATATACAAATGAAATACCCAAAATATGCACAAAAATATTGAAAACATGCTAAAGAAATCGCATACATCAATTTATTGATTCTCTTTAATATCAATCATTTATTACACAAAGCAAATTGTCATTAGTTGTAAAATCAGTTCACTAGATATTTTTCAAAGTTCTTAATTAAAAAATCGTTTGTTGTTTCCTGTCTAAATGTATTTCGCGAAATGGGTCCTTATGCCGGCCTTGTCCTGCTACAATGGAATTTGAATTGTGCCGAGTTCGCGAGGTGCCTTTGATTTGTTTTTTATAATTGGCGGACGTCCTTTGATGAACTTTTATAGATGGCGGTTTATACAGTATTTCTTTCAAATAATTTCTAGGAAAATTTATTTATTTATTTCTTGTGTTTCTTTTTGTTCTAGAACTTTGTAGAATTCTTTTTGTGGTATATAAATAAGTTTATGTAGCGCAGTTAGTTTTAAATAAATATTCGTAGTAAAAATAACGAAAATAACGAACTCGTAAAAAAAACGTCAACTTAAAACATTTTTAGTTTTTGAAATATTTCGATTTAATAACAAATATACATCATGAATATAGAAATCACTTCTGCTTTGTACTACTTTTAAGGGGTCTCTGTTTATTTTTTGTCAGAAAACAACATGATAGACCTGAAGAAATTGATTTTCTAGAAACTTGCATAAATTCAAACGGTCCAGACAGAGTTTCTGCACCTTCAGATGCCACACATCAGGCCATTCAAATAACAGCGAAAATCTTCTATGAGAAGGAAATGGCCATCGCGCATTTGTCAGCAAGAAAACTAAAAAAGTCACCATAATATATGGTTATATAATGATTTGTTTGAGATGAACGAGCTGGCAACGATACATGTGAAAAGGGAACCCGGCGTTCCTAATAAAAACACATTCTTCTAGCTTGTACATTTCAGATACTTTTATCAATATGATATTCATATTTATCTCAACTAAGTCAACCTATTGGAGTGCACTAACGAGTATTATATGAATTGTGTTCAAATGGACCATGAGGGCGCCGCATTGTGCGTTGCCAAGGTGTTCTAGAGCTTCTATTAAAACAAAAGCATTATGGAAAGGCTATTTATTGAAGAAAAATAGTAAACCAAAACATATTCACGCATAGTGCACGTGTTCAGGGTTGAAATCGCCAAAGCCGAGCATGTAACAGGACCGCACTTAAAAAATAATTTGCGGTTTCATACAACAGAACACTTGAAATATTTGCCGTTTTGGAAATTACGTTATTAACAGTCTTGTCATAATTTTCTTGCATTTCATTTTTATAAATATGCTCTGTTTCAGGCATCTACTGCGGTACGATAATACTATGCCGTCCCTCTACTAAACCTGATCTAACGGATTCTTCCACGCGGCGTTGTATATTATGGTGTCACTGATTTAGACTAATAACGATGCAGCGACTCGTTTTCCTCGGGGTATTCACGTGCTGATCACGCACTGATCAATGTTTTGGTTCACTATTCTTCTTTTATAAATAAGCTTTATAAATTTTTCTAACCACCGCAAATAAAAAGAATTACAACAATATTCAACTTCTCTACACAAAGAAAGCGCGCCGCGTAACTTAAAACATGGTTTTATTCATCGATTTATAACTTATCAATACTAAAAATTCTCACTAAATATTTTAGTAATTTCTTCCCAATAATAGGTCAGCCGCTGTTAACACAAAAACAAGTTCAACACACTTGACAACATCTGTTACGCTCGGTGTGTTTCCCGAAATCAATTCATGCTCGGATATCATTCTAATAAAACATAGTTCCCTAAGGATATTTTCATACGACTTGCCGTTCTATACATTCGCTTCAAATTGCTTTCCAATAGACGAATAAAAGAGAACGTAATAACCCGAAGAAAAACCTACTTAAAAAGAAATCGAAAGCGTTGATAGAAATAAGAGGCATTGAAAGTTAATTGTCAAACGAAAATAGTCATGACATATTTCATTGGGGTGAGGGTCAATTTTTTACGTTACTATATTATTTCTAACCTTCAAATCTTGTACGTATAAATTCGGAAATAGAAAATAATTTACGGATGATCTGAGGTTAGGAAGAGGAATGGGGTGGGTTTTTAAGGGTTAGTTCAAAGTATGTGAACATCTAAATATCTCACGAACTGATAGAAGATAGAAACAAGTTTTTAACAGGTATTGCGCAGTTGCCAAATGAGCATATTTTCCCGTTAAAAATGAAACATACTTGCAATGTTAAATTTTTTCAATGATATACTACATATATTATCAGTTTATGAATTTTTTTATTTATTGCGTTATATTTTCAGTATATAACGCAAAAAACAAGTCTAAGCAAACAATTCCGGTAATATAAACTAGCTAAAACTCCTCAAGGGTTAAAAGAAAAACTAAGAAACTGTTTTTAATCTAAATTTCCCTCTCATTATGATGTGAATGCTTGAATTATCTAAAAACAGCTGAGGCAACAATGTAGCTATCGAAGAGATTATCAACTTCATTCGAAAGTTTTCTATACCTTCCCTTCAGTAATGTTTTCACTTAACTTTTAGGTGAATGGCATTAAACTAGATCGGTACATAGGAGAATTAAAAGTTAACTGTGAAGTTGAGTTTTGATTTTATGATTTACTGAAAGTACATCGTTAAAAATTATTAATTAGATTCATATTATTAAGAGCCATCACTTCAAAAAGATAAATTACAGTATTTCGTTTTGAACTTGTTAAAATACCGAGCAGCGAGAAAGAGGAAAAAAGGAGATTTAAGAAAGTTTTATCACATTTCTAATTATCCAGCGGTAAAATTCGTTTAATATCGCACATATAATCAACGTTTCTATGAAAAGCAGCTGAATTTTCTTGAAAATTACAAATTTAATTATGCAAGATTTTATTCTATGATTTGATCATCTATCTCATACTCTCTCTTGAAACGTCTGTCACTTAAATGTTTCTTTAGGTTAAATAATAATCAGAAATTACACATGACTAAATCAAGTGAATAGGGTGGATACTAAGTAACTATGTTGATCTCACAAGCCAACCAAGAATTTATGATAGATCATGTTTTCTTGATAAATATTGGCCCTAGTACTTATAAGCTATATTTATCAAGAAATTCAAAACTGTATTGAATTTTATAAGCTTAGAGAAATTAAAAAACAAAATACTACAATATTGACAATTTATACGAATAAAATTCGAAGCATTTTATTGACCCTGAATATTTCTGTGTTATAGGAAGGTTTTCCTAAGAGAAAGAGTTTCAGAAGAAGATGGAAACTAATAGACAAGCACTCTAGATATATTTATATATTTAACTATTTTCTTATCGTTAGATATAAATTCTGACAAGTAAGGTTCTGATTTTTTTGAAGCGGACAAAGATACTGGAGCTCAGCGGAACTCTGGAAAAGGGAGCTGTAGATATTGAAAAGAGCTCTTATAGGGAGCCCAATAAACATTGAGAATGCAGTGCTATTTGGGCTCCAATCTAAATATACTTTCACATATTTTTAATACATTAATTCCTCATTTGGTTAGTGATCAATCAACTGATTTAAATTTGTTGTGATTCAGATCTGAAAGATATTGAATAGAAAAAACTACTAAGAAACATACATATACTTGAAAAAGTATGAAAATGACATAATATTGACAATATTTCTACCAGGAAAATGTTATAACCAAGGTGGATTTCCCTTCTTATTTTCCTGCTAATGTAACAACTGTATGACATAGCGCCAAGCTTTAAATTGACTTTATTTATGATAAGTATTTGTCATCAGGTTTCTATGTTATTGAGAATATTCACGTGACAACAACAGAAAACTGGAGAATATTTCTATTGTTTATACGAAATCCAAACTGATCAGAAAAGTTTCATTTCGACTTTTCGCAGTTTCACTATGAATCCTGTCTATAGAAGCTAAGATTAAGTTTAATTGAAAATCATTTCTTGAATTCAACATCGAATCTCTACTATTGTTTTCAACAAAATGATTTCCTCTTTTCTCTTCCCTTTTAAATGATTTTCGTATTAAATTGCACGCGCTGTTTGTCGAACACCTGCCGATAAAAGAGCTGCAAATTGTTTTGAAAAAATTCCCTACCATTCAGGCACGTGAAAATAAAACGGTTTTATATATGTAAGCTCATGATGCCGAATATTTTTCGATCTGGATTTATTGGATTTAACACTAATTGGATAATGGACTTTATTGAGTTATACGAGGTGTGTAAACCTTTGAATGAGTCTTCTATCAAGTATTGTCTTTAGCTTTCTTCGAAATGGTTTGTATTTGCTCTGTCGATGCCTTTTTGATGTGAAGAATGGTAGTGTCAAAACGTTTAAATCCATGTGCAGTTTTGTTTTTATTTTCGGAAGTGATCTAGTGTCAAATCTGGTTTAGAAAAAAAGAAAGACTTATGTAGTATTGTGTATCATTATTATATAGAAGAAAACCGTGCTTTATATTTCAGGTTCAGTAAAGGTTCAATACCACCTTGTGAAATTTATGAAATATTCCCTCATAATAGAAAAAAAAACAAAAGTCACGACCTTGATGATCGACTAAGATCGACGACCTCAGTGTACGAGTACATTGCAATAGACTGACTCATCACTATCAATATTCACAATGAATATGATTAATTCCTTGATCATTCAAATATGTTTGTTATCTTTTTGTTCATTAATTAAAATGCTAGTAAAAAAATTTAGTTTTTAGTCGTCTCATTTGCAGATACTCATCTCAACTGTATTGGATCTCTGTTTTTGAGATAATACTCTTACAACAACTTTCGCTTGTTTTCAAATCCAAGTTATATTAAGATGAATTCCATTTAGTATGTCTCTGAAAACGAAAGCTTTATCATCGAAACGCAGGTGTCAGTCTCAAATATTAAGATAGTTTTATAAACGACTTTATACACTGTCATTTTGTTTTATTTGACATATCTCTCTTGCGAATGGAAGTACATAATACAGATTCAGGACGTATCCATCAATGTCCTCTTTATTTTACCTTTGTATCCACTTATTGTACTTGCTCTTCAATTATCTGTGTTTAAGGATTTTTTCCCCTGTACTATCACCTTTACTTGTTTTTTCCATCAATTTATTTTTCGATATCTACTTTGAGGAGCCATATTCCAGACGTCTTATATTTTTAATTTTTTGGCTTATACCATTAAGTCGTCAGAAGAGACGCATTCAGCAATCTCTACAAGTTTTTATTTCTATGACCCATCGTGAATTTCTTTAAATGATTTTTCACCTTTTTTATCCAATTAATGAATTATTTTATACTTAAAACTGCATTGAAAGCAGTTAATTAGTTATTGATTAGTGGTAATTCAGTACTGGTTTGTCATAAATAAATACCAAATCGATAGTTGGAGGGATTCAAGCAGTTTCGAATACATTCTGTTCTAAATAATACCATACATTGAAGAATCCATAGATATTTTGTCCGTTTGTCTAAAAATCTATTTAAGTCATACCTCTGAACGCACTTTTGAGACAAAAATGACGATCTTTTCCGGCAACAGTTGCATCTCATACGGATGTAAATTGAGATCTTTGCGAAAATATCACACCAAGTG
Source organism: Diorhabda carinulata (assembly GCF_026250575.1). Taxonomy (NCBI): domain Eukaryota; kingdom Metazoa; phylum Arthropoda; class Insecta; order Coleoptera; family Chrysomelidae; genus Diorhabda; species Diorhabda carinulata. Next base: position 29,894,634 of record NC_079462.1, on the reverse strand, counting down.
GACGGATAAAGATCGTACTCCTTAAAAGACAACAAATAAAACACATTTTTTGCCCATTATCATTATTTTTCAATAAAATTTCTACACCTTATCTAGTGGTGTCCTAATTTTTTTACTCTTTCTCTTCAAAGTAGGCATGAGGTACAGTCCTCGTCTGATGAAAATATGACTCTTGCATGTAAAATTTTTAGATTAGGAAACAGAAAAAAGTCGGTTTGTGCCAGATCTTGTGAATTACAACAATCTTCTTTCTTGTTTACTGCTTTGACGCATTGCTTACTCATTCTTAATTGAATATGTAATGGTGGAAGTATTATTTTGTCTATGCTTACCAACGGCTTCCTAATAACATTGTTTTTACTGACAAATAAAGAGTTAGCTACAGGTCAAACATTATTGAATACTTAATAGGAATATCAAAGGCTAATCCAGGACGTTCTGCCTCTCCCGCAACCATTAAGACTTAAGACAGAGCTTACAAATTTCATGAGAATCCCCTGGTTTATTTAGTTTGCTCATTTTGAACCAAAATATTCAGTATGAGTCTCCTTCACTCAAGATATTCAAATTTTCGAGTTTTTCAGTTTATTAAACTCTTTCTTTTCCCTTAAGATTTTTCATTATTTTCTATTTAATAATCATTTTGGTACAATTTCATGAACCAAACTAAATTGCAGAACACAGATACCGCAACTTTCCACCAAAATCCAGTGATGCAATAAACGAAACAGCGAGGGTATTTATTAGTTGACTCAATATCAAATTTTCCAAATTTTCTGCATTAAGGTATATATTCGACAGCTCATTCTATTCGCGATTGAATTGCTCACAAATTATTAATAGATACACTTGAGATTGCTTGAATATTTTGATTGTGATAAATGAAATATATTCATTTATCAAAAATATCAAAACAAATACACGTGCTGTATAATACAGTCTAGAATCAAAACACGCTATTAATTACCTAGCAACGTTTCCTTGAATTTATAAATAACGATTTCTATCCATTTATCTGGAGAAACTACGAACTTTATTGGAATAATCACTATGCAATGAACTTAATGATATTTATATACGTTACAAATAACAGAAAGAGGCCCCATTAAAATAAAAGCACATAGAGGCATACAGACATACATCACATACTAACTGTCGACTATTTCGGTCAGTCGTGTAGACAGGAACAAATTGGATGAGCGTTTTACACAATGGAACAAATGTTTGTTTAGCGTGGCTCGACGAGGTTGTAATTGTTTTCTTTCTACTGGATAAAGGACCTTACTCCTCACTAAAAGAGGCGTTAAGGTTAAAAAGCATTCATTTCACGGTTTCATTGTAGCATAAACGTACAAATAATATAAATCGAAAATCTTGTTAAGCCACCAGTTCAATAGAAACAATAATTCTTTCATTTACTGCAGTTTTATTGTTTTGTTGGTTAGGTATATACAGAATTATATATTGCAAGAAAATTGAGTAAATAAATGTTTTTCAAAGTAGACTAAGTCATATTACATTCTTTTACAAACCTAGATAAGACTACATACGAAGATATATTGATATCTAGTTAGTCTAGACCAGTTCCATGCATAAACAAAATATCGCATTACCATAGCAACGAACAATAACTTATTAGAAGTGTAAGTGTAAAGTTTGACGACAAAAAAGTAAACCAGAGCCACGCAATAAATTAAAAGAAAAAAAAGATGTCCACCGAAATTGTGAAAATCGAAAAATTGGAGTATCGAGCCATCATCAAGTACCTGTATTTAAAAGCGTTAAGAGGTAAACAGATTTACGAAGATATGCTTAATATCCTTGGTGATCAATGTCCTTCGTATGAGACCGTGAAAAATTGGACTGCAAACTTCAAAAGAGGTAAATTTTCCATTGAAGAGGATTAACGATCGGGAATGCCAGTTTCTGTGTCAGTCCCCGAAAATATCGATGCTGTTCATAACATGATTTTATCAGAGCGTCGAATTGAGCTAAAACGGATATCTGAAGCACTGGATAATTCATACGAACGCGTTCATCATATAGTTTACGTCAATTTGGACATGAGAAAAATTACTGCAAAATGGATCCCCAATTGTTTGAATTTTAACCAAAATCGTGCAAGGGTAGAAGCATCGTGTTCGATCTGTGCTCGATTTGAAGACGATGTAGACTGCTTAAACCAAATTGTTACTATGGATGAGACTCGAGTACATTTCTACAATCCAGAAACAAAGCAACAATCGATGGAATGGCGACACTCTGGTTCTCCAAGTTTCGTGTCCAAAAATCTGCTGGAAAAGTTCAATCTTGCTTCAGTTGTTTGGGATTGCCATGGAGCAATCATGATTGATTTTTTGAATACGTTTGGAACAATAACTGGAGATTACTATTCGACATTACTGGCCACTCTACGGGAAAAAATTAAAGAAAAATACGCGGAAAGCTATCCAAAGGTGTTTTGGTTTTGCAGGACAACGCCCCTGCACACAAATCTCATGTTGCCATGCAAAAAATTATAACACCGCCCTTATTCACCAGATTTGGCTCCGTTCGACTATCATCTCTTTCCTCAACTGAAAAAAAGTTTAAAAGGTCGAAAATGTTCTTCCAACGAGGAGGTAATAAAAGCTGTGGAGGTCTAGTTTGCAGAGCAAGAACAAACATTTTTTTTGAAAGGTCTAGAGACGTTGCAGGTTCGCTGTAATTAATGTATCCAATTAGGAGGAGAATATTTTGAATAATAAAATATTTTGACATTGAATTTTTTTTTGGTTCTATAGTAGGCTAAGAATTTTTCAATATATCCTCCTATGTCATTCTATTGTATACTGTAGAGAAGATAGCAGGAGGAAACGCTTATTTTTATGCCAAAAATGAGTCAAGACGCGAGAAAAACATTATAATACTAGCATCATTCTGCAGCCGGTTCCATATACATCGCTTGTGTGAACATATTAATCCAATACAAACCAGAAGCTAAATCTAATCAGGAATCTGTTAGGTAATAGTGAATAGAGCAGTCAAAGGCAATCCTGATGAAGACTAAGTAATGTAATGCTGATCAGAACCATATAACGTAATCCTGATAAAGACCATAAAAGTTAAACTTGATTAGTATCTCATTACTGATCTCCGTTACATCCTCGTCATGTCTTTGTCAAGTTATCCTGATCTATACCTTACCAGGTTGCGGAATTACCTTATGAGGATCTTAACAAACAATTCTAGTCGAGGTGTCCTTCTAGAGTCAGGACAGGAGTTAGAAATATAGGACAAGTAGAAAATCATCAAATTTCCAAAAAAAATTAAAAGGAAAATTCTTATAGATCATGCAGTGATCTTCAATTTTTAATCAAGTGGAAATTCTCTAATTTCTATATTGATGGAAAAGGCTTTTTCGCAACTTTAAGCCAATTCCAGGGTCCTTCTAGCGAAGTGACTGGCAAAAAATGTTCTCGGATAGTTTATAATTGCGCTCGTGTTTGTATTCGTTTATACCCGCAGTAATTTGTAACGAGTCAAAGGGAAATCATATTACAGATTACTTGGATTTCACACTTTTTCTGTACTATTTAATTTACTAGACGTTTTAATCCATTTGTATAGAGAATGAAGCGAATTAATGGATCAACTTTTTCTTTCTAAGTACACTGTTAAATAATTGCTTAGGTAAATCAATAAAATCAGTTGTTTTGACTGCCAAAGATCGCGCTCTTTTTATAAAATCTCATCCAGGAATTAGATATTAAAAATTAGGTTTTTCTACCGCTTGGACACCTATATCATTTCCTAATAGCTTCATCTTCATCTGAAAAAAATTTCCAGGAAATACACTTTATACTGCACAGAAAATAAGTCTTCAAGAATGATTTAAAAAATAAATACTGATGATAACAAAGTTCAAAAATTATGATATAAAAATGTAAAGGATGATTAGCTGAAAAATACGCTTTTGAATAAAGTTAAAATTTATTGACATGGATGTTAACTTACCAGGATGGTCCTAGAAGTACTTGGCACAACAAAGAAAACACAAAACTATAATTATTTTTCAACGCAATATCTTTTTAGCTCCATATACTTTTACTAAAACTGAGTTTATTTTTTTTGTGCATTATTTCATTATAACCCTGTATATAATTTTTTTTTGTAATATTTAGGAACCCCGTTTTATTTACATCAAGTTACTTACAATGAATCATTCTACATAGGACTGTATTCATTACGATGATAGTATTTATTAAAAGCTTTGAATTTAGTTTAAAAAGAATTCTAGTTTTTGTATTTTAAACTTTTCTAAAAAATAAAAAGGAAATTTTACTCAGTATTTTCGCAGAGGTGTGATAAAATCCATGTTTTTCAAGAAGTTTACTATGTCCCAATGCCTTTATCAACATTTGATTAATGATGAACTGTCTTAGCCTTATTTCCAGCCACACCTACATATTCGCTACAGAGATTTTCCCGTTTCCGTTCTGGTTTTTTTGACGATATCCTTTTATTCAATCACTGATATTTAAGTGAAGTCGATAGGAACGATTCTTAAGAAATTAGCATGAGATTAAACAAATTTTATATCAATTTTTCGTCTCCCACTCCAGAGATCGAGAATTGAAATAAAAATGAAAATTTAAATGGTAATAATTTAAATCGAAACAACAGTTAACTCGTACTTCATTTATCAATTACACGGTAAAGTCGACCATTCTAAGAATCGACCCACCTTCCGATTTACGTTGTTGCGGTTATTTAACTGGAGAAGTTATTTGTATGTAGTCCAGCGTAACGGATATAAAGTGGTTAGATGCCGAGTAAGCTTTTCTTAACCGTCTTTAGGACGATTAAAACTGAATAGCAATATACTAAAATATAGTGTATATGATTTTATATACATATAATAAATATCAAGATACATACGAAAAAGAAATAGAATTAAAAACGAAAGTTAGACCATTAACATGTATAGATTTAGAAAAACTGGTATAAGTGGAGAAAAAGCTAGGTATTTATGCCAAATATATTTTGATTTGTGGTTATAACCGAAACAAGTCATTAAATTATTTATTCTACTTATTTTTTGGTGGCGATATACCATAGATATAAACAGAGGTCACAAATCTAGATAGTTTGAAGATAATACGAATTTTAGGAAAATTTCAGAAGCCATCTTTAAGATATGCGTATGTGCCATGAAAAGATTACTGAAAAGTTCTTCTTGTTTATTAAAATAGTTTTTAAACGGTGTGATGAATTTCTACTCACGGTGTATCTTACTTACTTACCTTATTTATTTGTACACCAACAATATACACTAAATACTACTCACTATTTATTAAAATATGCACTAAGACTTTGTCTTAAACACTTGTCTAATTTATTTAACTTCACCGTTTAGTTTACTTTCTACTATCCGATGTGTTCACTATGACTCACTTTGTTGTCATTAAACTATAGGTTATTTATATTCAACGACTTTCTAGATAATTCGGATTCTTGAGATCAAAACAAAGAATTGAAGCCGTAACAAAAATATATTGTAGGAAAAAAATCCTAGCGTATCCGTCAAAGAGCTTGCCCAAGTAATGCCAAGAAATTAAACAATTTTCTGATTATAAAGCCATTTTGATATTGTATTATTAGAAAGTCCTAAATTTTGTACTAAAACTATTGTGACATACGTTAAACGAGGAGGGAAATTCTCAAACTAAATCATAGAAATTTGAATTAGATTATTCTCCTTTTATCACATCCTGTATAAAAATAAAGGTTTCCAATTCACATGAACGATTATATTGCATTTGAAGTTAAACCCTTTTCCAGATTGGTTTGATAGATAAAACTTTTAGTAACATTATCCGCAAATGGTATAGCTAAATAAAAATATTGACAAAGCAGAGACTCAAATGGAAACAACTTGTCTAGAAATATAGAAGTAGGGGACGGAAAATTGGACCAATCTGAGTTTTAGTCACGTCCTGAGATAGATTAGATGCCAGACTAGATGAGTGGATTCCGTTTAGCCTGTTTGTTTCTAGTTTCCAGAAAGGTGATGTGTCAGATTGTGCGCCATTTCTAAAAGCTGAGAGCTTGAAATGTACACAGCAAGCGGGATACTAAAATAGAAGGTTTAGTGAGAAATCCGACACCACGTGTCAGGGTTTGTGTAAAAGATTATCTTCTTGTCTTTGCACGAATTTCTTACTAAAAGAAACTTTTAGAAAATCAAGAAGTTGAAATCTGATAAACATTTCACTTGATGAATTGCTTTCTTTTATAGGAGTTTATAAATCTCTTTAAAATAACATTTAAAACTTAACCCAAAAATTTATTTCACGAATTTTGAGGCTGATGATAAGATAATAGTATACATTGCTTAAGGATAAGTTTATGGTAATACGAGGGTTGCCTTTTAAGTTTTTACATGTGAAACAGAAACAAACAAGTAGCAAACAAAGTGTTTTATCATTTATCTATACATTTTGGCAGAAGATCAATCCAATTCTGGAACAAGAAAAAGTTATTGGGTAATATTCTCCTTTTTCTCTTTCTGTCTTCAAGCGTGGACTTGATTCTCAATTACAATAATTTGGTTGGATTGGTCTCTATCTGTCGCTACACAAAATAGCTCTTCCACTCCCAGTACGGTAATTCTAATATTAATAATAAATAAATACAGTAGTGCCACAATTCATTGATACATATAACTTACTGTTCGATTGTAAAAACTTAAAAGGCACCCTCGTAGTTGTGATGAAATTTTCCTTTCAAATAATGCTTCAGAAATAAAATTAGAAGCGCGTTATGTTAAGCAAGATTATGTTTCCATATATTGTTCTTCTAATTCAAAAATGACGAATTCGCCACTGACATAGATCGTGAAGTTGGTTCGATTATTGGTTGTTCGATTATATTAAAAGAATCTGAAGTTTGACTGATAGGTCGGTTACAATTCCCAAAAATTCTTCACAAATTGGCGAGGCTTTGTATTTTTTCATAAGTTGTTCACATCTTTTGTGATCTCTTTTCATGGAGACGGAAGTACTTTTTGTTTGCTTACGGAAAATCAGAGATTTTTAGGAAATTAGAATCTAGAATGTGAGGAGAGTCAGTAAATAATATGATGTAGTGGTGAATAGTGAAAATAAATGGTGCATTTGAATAAATTAGTATGTTAAGAATTAGATAAGCATTTAGTAATAAATCTTAGTGCATCGTTAACGGGAAATGAATTAGTTTAATAAATTTAGAATTAGTATATAAATAGATTAAGTAAGTGAGTAAGAGACAGTGTGTATAAATTAACCTTACCGTTAAAAGCTGTTGAAATAAATAAAAAAAAACATTACAATACGTAACCGACAAAAGCTAATAACTTTGAGAAACGTTATAAGCCCGTTGATGAAATCTAATAGGGAAAAACTTAACAATTATCTTATACCGACATTAAATGATCAGTGAGTTCGTTAAAACTTTTCTTGCTGTAGGCGCCCGTTATTGGGGAAAAATCTCTGATACCGTTCAACAAGTGGAATGTTCCGGTTTTATATCCAATTAAGGAGAGGAACAAAATGAAAATAGTCTTGGTATTGAACAACTTATGTTTAACCACTAATATTGCATTTATTCATATTTCCAAATATAGCGTATCGTAACTTGAAAAAACATTCGATATTGGTCATTATTATCATCTTGGTTCTAACGTAGTCTTTAGCATGTACCAAAATGCTTCCAACGTTGCACGCTGTTATGATTAGACGCGTTGTGTGGGTGTAGTGCGACGAATGTTTTGCTTCCAACGTTGACTTTGGAACCATGAAAAGTCGGAAACACCCAACATTGGAACGAAGTTGGAACCAACACTTATTGTGTTTTGTATGAAAAACCAAAGTTGCCAGTCAAGGTTGATTTAATAAAATGAGATCAAGCAACTGTGTGATGTAACTAATCTGCGTTTGACACAATTTTATTATACATCAATAAATATTTCATGATATCTCAATTAACTTGTTTCCATTTATATTGCCTTTCCAATTCTTTCCAATTCTTTCCTATTATATTTATCCTCATGTTTCCGACTTTTGCTCTAGTGTTCTGTGGTATTTAAATTTATCCCAGGATAAACAGATTTGTTTTTGGTGCCTTCCACTGTAATCTTAATATAATTCACAAAAATCTACCTGCCCAAAGTTGAGCACGAATTTGTTCTTTATTGCCTCATTTTCCATATTTTTTATGGTTGTGTAATAGCCTAATGTATTTGCATGCTTTATTGACTATAAAAAAGACTTTTGACGGTGTGTCACACCAAAAAATGATCAACATCTTAAAATCAACCGGGATCGACGCACAAGATCTAACGGGATCATAACCTGCGGTTTCTCGTGCGACAATAGCCATTTGGATCGCCAATCTCCGTCGTAAGGTCAGTACCATGGAATGATTACACCTATATGGATGATTGTTTTGATCTTGGCGACCAAAATAAAAAAATTAAACATTATAATTTAACATACTTTGAAACAAGTCATATTTTCTCATCACGTATAAGGTTTGGGCGTTATGGTTAACGCTTAAACAACTGCTTAAAGGTCATCATAGATCACTATGAATTGCTCCTGGTAGCTCCTAGCCACATGTCTCTTAACATCTTCCACTGTCAGGTATGTGACTTAATGTGATAAAGTTATTTTCTTGATCAATGTTTCATTCGAAAAATGGCACTTGAACTGATTTATATATGACCAGATGGAGGAGTGTGAGATCTGTAATGATTCCCATACATCTACCAGAAAGTCTTTGCACTCCATATGGTACTTTGATACATCAGATTAAAGGTCTCACAATATAGACGTTACTCAGCGCACTATTTTGGGGTTATGATGCCAATTTTCCTCAAACTTCTGTCTGTCTGGAATCTTTATAGCTAGTAGCAATTTAATTATTTCAAAGTAGCTAGATGTCAAGGGTTATGTGCAGTAGATTGTTTTTAGAAGGGTATTGAATATTGAAATATTAACAAAGAGTTTCCTATACAGATTTGAAGTATTACATCAAATTTGTATTTTATAACGTCAGCTTCATAATAACAATTTTTTCCTATTTATAAAATGCTGGCGACTGGAATTTTTTTATTTAAAACCTTTTGCCACGAAAGTAGTTTCAGGTAGGTATGAATATTTACAATGTATTAAGCAAAGAAAGTTTCTGCTACGCTCATGTTTTCTAATTCAATGAATTTTGATGAATTTTCGTTAGGTTTTGGCATACGGTATGAAATAGAATTATAAAAAGGTTCAAAGAGACTAGTCCAAGTTTTTAATATACAATATTTGAATATGGATTCAGCTGGTATATATTTAAAATACCGAATGTATCTCTTTGTGGGACATATAGAGGTGTATCAAAAAGAAGCCTTAATAACTTTTGTACAATGTAAATGACATTGGATTATACAGATCAAAAGACTGAAGTCAGATGGAATATATCCCTTTGATTTGTAATTAGAATTAACTGATCGATTTCGTTGTTATGCATCTAGTTAGGCAGTAGCAATATCTGTTGTGTAACGAACCGGATTTCAGATTTAGTACATTCCTTTAGAAAAAAATTCACGTAATTTCGTGCCATTTCGAAGGACACATGGTGATTCTTTGAAATACGTAGACCGGCTAGCGAGCAATGCAATAAATATACCGATTCCTTGATGGCAGATATTAAAATATGAGGTGTATCCACAAAGTAAGCTCAGTATGGTTATATAAGAAAAAACGTTTACAAAATGCTCACTCTACGAAATATAAGTATTCATAAGTATTCAATTAATTTTCTACACAGGAAATTTTTCACGCACAAGTTTTTGAATGCGCGTAGTGCCGAGGGAAGAATGCTGGAATGGCCTTCTGCTACAAGTGTTTTATACTAAGTATTTTCTCTGTTTCGACTTGTCTTCACATCATTTATTTATAGAAAAATGCTTGAAAATATACAGTTGACTTTGGAAATATTATTTGAATTTAATATGCTTTAATCAGAAAAAGCTGATCCTGTAAGCGAAATGTCGGGTGAAGGACTTCAATTTACACCACCACAATTGCGAGACGTGGACGAACAATTCATTGCTCGGTGTTAGGGCCACTATTATCACGAAAAATGTGTTAATTGCTTTTATTGATGCCATGAGTAAAAATTAAAAATGCTTAACAATGTGGAAGACTTTTTTCATATTGAATTCGTTAAATATTGGGTATCGTCCAGTCAGCTATCAAAGTGAATTCAGGGACATCAACCTACCATAGAGTAAGACCATTCTTGCACGAAAATGCGTGCGAGAATGGAAAATTTTTAATGTACCGTAACAGAGAAAAAAACATTCTGAAACGAGGGTGTTTCCCAAAGAGAATTTAAAGAATGATGTGAAAGAAATTACCAATCAAATAAATTAAGCATACTGTAATAAAATCTATCAATACGTTCAGCCAAATTATTGATCCACCTGAATAAAGCGCAGGTGTGCCTAAAAATAATGACACTATAAATTCAAGAAACTTCTGGCTCTTCTCAACATAAGAAGCGTATATGTGACGTACCTTGTATTTTTATTGAGTATTAACGTCCCAGTTGAAATATATTTTCATTCTTAATCAATATATTTTCATAACTTTTTGCATAAATCTCAATATGTATAAGAAAAAATCGGAAATATGATGAACTAAGTTGGTTATACTTTTAGTGTAAAAATATGGTCAAAATTTATATCTAACCCCTAAAATAAGTTGATATATATGATTTTTTCTTGATTTGAATATTATTTGAGTTTCATAATGGAAAAATTCAATATTATTAGATTAATCTACTTACGTTATATACGTCATAATTCTTTTTTTAGTGTTGACTTTTGTAATTCAAGTTAAAAGATATGAAGCGAAAATTATGATGAAATTGTCATCCATCAACCACAATTCATGATGACAGATAATATTGTGGATCAAAAATAGCACAAATGGATTAGAAATAAATGATATTACTGCGTGACAAGACGTATAAACTTCTGTTTATTTTTCCCAAATACATTTTGAAATTTCCTTTTTTCATATTGCTTATCTATGAATAAAAGATATAATCATCTATATATATATATATATATATATATATATATATATATATATATATATATATATATATATATATATATATATATATATATCACTAAACTAAAACACTATAAAATAAAAGTTATATTAAATTTGGATTTTTTTTTATAAATTGTAACGCTGTTTGCATAAGACAGACATCTCAATATTTGAAAAATAGATCAAAGAATCACCAATACGATAAAAAGCTGGATTTATAAACAATGAAATATCAAAAAAAATGTAAAATGGATTATGAGATTTCAAAAATCTTTGAAACAGAATTAAATACTCATACATGAATATTTATGAATATTTTACATACATAGAGGACACAGACCTTATAAATATGAGTAGAATTTAGTAAATAAATTTCAATTTAATTGTCAATATTTTGATGAAAGGTCGCTACTTATTTTTGGTGGAAGAAGTGAGGATCAACATTTTGAAGATTATCATTTATCAAAAAAGTGATCGCATTTGATTTATGAGTTGAAGTTTTTGAATGTCAATCTAAAATTTCGGTATGTTGTGATAGATTTGAAGCTTTCAAAATATACAAATGATAAAATGTTTCGGATTTTTCTTAGATAAGCATAAACAGTTACTTAAAAGAAATTAGTTTTGCAAGCATGATAAACGTGCAAAAGTTTTAAAGACGATTTTTCTGGAATTTAATCTCTTCGTCTACCTGATAACATCCGCGAAAATGATGGATTTCACATGATTCTTACCATCAATGGGAATTATGAATATTCATCCTATTTTAATTAACTGTTACCATAGAGGCCAATTTGTTTAAGACATATCAGCATCGGTTATTTAATTCTTCATAATTTTCAAATGAAAATATTACGAAAATTTTTATCAAGAGTACTTTTTTGGTTTAAAATTTTCAAATTCACTTGAAAGTTTGCTTAATAAATCTAATACTGAAAAAATTATGATCAATACTACTTGGTACGAAGCGCCGTCTATGAGTCAGATATGAAAATAATATTTTAATACAATGTTGCCAGTAGTTGCGGCAAAATCGTAAAAAATGTGTATATTTTTCTTCAACGCCTTTTATCTCGAATACGGAAAATTTTTTACTGAGCAAATCTCAAAAATTTTCAGTTTTTTAACCTTTCTAGAGAGGAATCACCTTTTTTTTGAAGCACCCTGTATATACACATAAATTTCGAAAATATCCTCTGTACATAAACTATTAGTAAGTTAATCAATTAAATACATTTCTTATCACCCTTTATAAACAGTTTGTTGTTGTTGCCTACTACAGTTCGTACATTTCTAATGAGATCCAAGCAGCTGCTTTTCATATAAAAACCCAAAAAAATAAAATTGATCACATTTCAAGAAATATTATTGTAATATTCCTCAACAACACACCATTTTATTGGAAGTGTCTGTAAACACGCTTAAAATATTTCTGTTTGGTTAAAGCTCCAGCAGGAAAGCTCTCGGAATAACATTTTTCGCGAGAATTTCTAGACGCCTCATTATACATTAAATGCACATCTGCATATTCTCCGAACGTGTATTCTGTCATTTCAGTTATTACATGGGTAAAGAAAATTTCCCTATTCAACTGCTAGCGTGAAAATATTTCCTTAATCATGACATAAGCTCAGAAATGTCTCACAAAATGTCATCATCGGTTTAGTGAACTGGGAAAAGTATATACATTGACAATATTGTAAAATGAATATTGTTTTCCATTTTTTGTGAAATCAATTTAAATATTTACTATTCTTATTAATGTATTTTTAAAAATTGATAACTTAATAGAGTTTTTATGTAACCTCCAAAAAGTAAGATAGAAATCCAAACAGCGTTCTCTTTCTGGTCACTAATTTTAAAGATGAAACTTCACGATGTATTTCACATTCCCTCATCTCTCTAGACGTAGAGGATTATTAGAAGTGTTATTTTTTAACACAGTCTCTTTAAGTCTACATACTTAGCCTAACGATTCTCTAATTTTTTTAAACATTTCAAATAATTATATAACGTCCTCGCCTGATGAAAATATCTCTCCTGCTAGTGAAACTTCAAGATGATATGATCACTTTTGCATTCAGCTGCCCAAAATTTTACGGTCGCAAATGATAGTTCAGAATCTTCGTACATCGTAACATTTTTTTCATATATTCAGAAAAATCTCCAGGACTCACTTATAAGATTTTCAAACAGAGACTAAGTATCCTCAATGGTTGAAACTGTAGTTAGAAGTTCTCGTATCAATTAAGTATCTCACAAAATGTTCAATATGGGACAAATTCCCAAACATTTTGAAGCTTCATAAGAACACTAGGTGACCATAAGTCATTAGGGATAGCACCTCATACGGTACACCCAACAAAACGATGTACATACTGAGGTTACAGCGATAGTATTGTCTTCTTTCCAGCTTCGTTTGGTTATCAATCAAGTTTTTATAAGTAAAAAGCAAGCACAAGAGCGTAAATCCTATCACATTTGATTAGTTTGAGTGGTGCCTACCGTGTGGAGATACCTGTGGATATTGATCTATCTTGAACTTCTGTAAGCTGTGGTGTTCGGGAAAGACATGCCTTTACACTTTTCGAAAGAAAAGAGTCTCAATAAATTTACGTACTAGGCGTTTACAGGGGAACTCGGTGTTGATAAGCCACGTCTGCCTGCCAAGTAGGTTTTGCAAATAGTCAAGTCAACGACCTTCCTTCTATGCTCTTTGCCGTCCAAGTTTCTGTTCAACTCTGGAGCACTTATAAGTTGAAATGCTCTCTTTTGTATTGAGTCGAGCATTATAAGAGTATGCTTGGAGGCGGAGGTCCAAATGTGCGAGAAATACTCCAAAGTTAGACGAGTCTCGGCCTTGTAGAGGATTAGAAGCTATTGCAAGTTTGAGGATTCAATATCCTAGCGTTCTTAGTTGTCTATAAACACTTTGCATTTCCAGGACCATTCCAAGTATTGCAAACCACTGTACCTCTATTGCGTTGTGAAATTATTTCTTATGGTTAATAACTTCAGGTGAAGATAGTGCGAGTTCATGCTTCCAGTATCCACGCTCCAGTTTATTCTATCAGCAGTTTTTCGTAAAGACAGACCGTATACAACCTTTCCATCTCTCTCGTTATCATTTTCTTGTGAATTGCATTTTTTTCTCACTTTAAGTAAGTGAATTCTTGTAAGGTGAGGTACTTAGATAGATTTTTAAATCAGAATAAATCGGTTCATTCAGTACAGTAAAAAGATAATTGAATGGAAACAAGTATGCTTAAATCTTCATAATGAAAATCAAATACTAAATTAAGATGTAAGTGCAATGATTATTAAATGAAGTAATATTTATTGAATCACTGAGTATATTATCATTTTAGCCGAGTACGATGGGGTTTATCAATTACAATATCCATAGACGAGGGTAAACTGATGTTATTAATTCAGATCCCAAAATCACTATAATAGTCTATTAGCTTGCTTTCGAAATTTATTATTACCAGACGTCTAGACAATTTTTCAGTGAAAAATCATGGAACTCAATTAACTTTTTTTTGGAATTTTCAAATTGGTGGTAAGGTTATGAATGATGGATTTATTTATTAATATTTTATTAGGGGTAACACGATAAAAACTTTACAGCTTCTTATAATTGTGCTTATTCTTGATAAAGTCTCAACTTGGAATTTATCTTTTCACTCTCTTTTCTTCTTGTTTGTTTGTGAGTGAATCCCCATTATGGCGACTCAATTTTGATTTTAAGTTAGAGGTAAATAAACACCTCAAATCCTTTTAAAACTTATTTAAAAATAGATATATTCGATTAGAAGACTGACTTTATCCACAATAATTAATTTGAGGAAGATGTATAATTTCCATTTTGAGATTAAAATATTTTAATGAATACGCACTTTTGAAGCTTCGAAGCTTTCGAAATTTTTCTTGGATACCATACATTTCCACTATATATAAAAAATTGTCTTCTGACTACGATAAATACTGCAATAATAGCATACAATGAAGCTTTTTCAAGTCTGTCAAAAATGCCTATCAATTCTAATATCCTCGATTCGTTATAAAAAAATTTTATTTCTCGTATACAATCAAAAGATTTCGGATTTTTTCTCTCATGAGTTATGTCGGCTTTCATATGTGAAAATTTCTATTCCTCAATTTGAACATATCGTAACTTGTTAACACTAGTCTCTAATTTATAATATAAAATTGAATCGTTGAATGTGTTGCTAAGTTCAAATATGGAGAACCGTGGAACCGATTTCGCTAATTCTTTTTTTATAATATTCCTTGAAGTACGAGGATGGTTCTTACGGAGAGAAAAATTTGAAAAATTAACTGAAAAAGTTTGAAAACAAGATTTTTCTATCTTCTATAGTATAATCGGGTGTAAGTGGACAGGAAGTTACTCGATAACGAAACTGATATTGAAAGGAAAGTATAAAGACAAAACATTGTTATGTAGTTGTAGTTATTTATACAATTAGTTCACTTTCTAATCATTCTTTGTTTGTTGATTGACGACGTAGTACGTTTTTGAAATAAATAGTATTATGCGTGGATTTAGCTCCTTAGTTTAGAGAGTGACGAAATGAAATAAAAAAAATAAAGAAAAAGGAAAACCATCATCAGAATTTTCAACAGGTGAATTTTCCTAACTGGAAACAGCATCCATGTAAAGAAATGAAACAAATGTAAGATAATACATCCATGAATCATTTATTAAATTAAAGCTAGAGATTTTTTTTAAGGGAGGGTATTAACCTCTCTAATTTGTCACCGTCAGGACTGGAGGTGTGTCCACCTTACTCACTATATTTAATACCACGCCACTTCTGGTTCTTTCAGGAAATAGATAATGTGCCTAGATAGGAACGTTTGACTTTGTTCCTGATATTGGGAATGCAACGATAGAGAAAATGAAAGCCATTCCGAAAGAAATCTCTAAGAAATGCTTCCAATCGTGTATGTAGTATTTTCAAAGAGATGAATTATAGTTGATATATCTCTTTTCTACTTCTAATATGATTATATCTCTGTTTTTATCTTTGTTTAATTCGACTTACAAGTTTAGAGTTTTTGATAAAACCAATAGTGCAATGCAAGCAAATACAACTTATACAGATACATCTTTTAGCGAGAAAATTGAACTTATTTTGAGTTCACACACACACACACACACACAGAGACCCACACACATACCATATACCTCTTTCCATTCAGTTGATTCTCTAAACCAATTGAAATTCTACAACTTCTGGCAACTTTTCGCTTTTTCATACAATTGAAGGTTATTTTCGACATCATGTTGTAAGTATCGATCAATTACAGTTGTTAGCAGTAAACTATGTCATATTCCATTTTTGTAAACTTTATTTTTAATGAATAGTAAATAAGTAACAATGTTTCTTTGATTTTTCAATAACAGTCACTGTCATTTCAAAGTTGGTTACAAGAAAAAACATGTTCAATAGAAATATACAACACAAAGCAACAATTCGTCGTTGGTCGAATAAACTTGGCTTGTGCCCAATTCCATAGGCAAAATCAGATCACCACTTTCACTACTTGTGGAAGCGATTTGATTGGGTTTAATGCAGCAAAAACACAGACTACAGTTTTGACAAAGAACTGCAGCTCGGTATTTGGTCCTGACTGGTCATAAACTATCACGAACACCACGCCAGATGTTATTACGAGCTGTTCAATCTGATTTCACCTAGAGTGCAGTATTTGCCTCGTGAACACTGAGTTCGCCTGCAGACGCCTAGAACGTCAATTTATCGGTTCTCCTTATTTGGAGATGTGCAATATTGTGGAATTAGCTACCAAGGCACATCTTTCTCGAGGACTATAACTTACAGAAACTTAATAAACGTAGGCTTCCCCACATAGCAGGCATCACTCGAACTACTCGAATGTAATAGGGTGCTTGTTTTTCACATAAAAAAGTCAACTTATCTAAAAAATGTTAATGAGACAGATTTGATTGACACTTCAGGTGAATACTTAGAGAAAACAGTAATGATAATTTGAGAATTACTGAAAATTTGGAGAGTTTTTGATTTAGTGCACAGTCTGAAACGATAAACTAATATGGTTTTAAACATATTTTCTTTTCAATTTTCGGCTTTGTTCCACTATTGAATCTTGATCTATATTTTCATTTCAAAAAAATTGGAAATATCTAAACTAATATACAGAAACTTAAATGCACAGACTCAAATTCAAAAAATTGTTACTCAGCTTAATAAACCTTAATCACCATAATACTTTTTTCCGGTCAAAACCAATATTTTAGCAACACAGTTTTCTTTTTATCACTGTATAGGGAACTCAGATAAGGTTTTAATGTTTTTGAATTATTTCAACATACAAACAGGAACGAATGAATTAAAAACACGAGCAGATGTGATTTGAGATATCTATTTTAGTTTCAAACATTATAATGCATTTATATCTTTTTGTGAAGAAGTATTAACCTTAAAAGCATATAAAATGTAATAAAAAGATCTCTTAAGAGCACTCTTACTAAAGTGAAACTTTATTTCAAATTCATTGTTCATAAACATAAGATGTTAATATATGCTTTTAAACGCATATATAACTTTTGAAAGGTTTTCATTCATTTCACGAAATATATTATAAATACATAATGTTTTAGTGGTGACGTTTTTTTAGCATAGACCGTCATTCCACTATTTTATTTTATTTCAAAAACTTTAATGCTTTATTATCATCTTACTACTACTTTATACAATTTTTGAAGTAGTTCTAATTATAGTTATTTTAATATGCTAACGATGTAGCGGCACCTGGTACTCGGGATCTGAAGCTGACTTAGTTAAAACTGAATCAGGTGATGCGGGTAGTGAATAGCTAGATAAATAGATAAGCTACTAAGATAAGCTACCTGACTGAAAAGACAGCTAAGTATCTTGGAATAACTATCTATAGAAGCAGATTCACCTTGCAGCTGATAGAGCTGCAATGAGTGTCGCCATACATCGCCAACGTCGGTGAACCGGCGACGAGTAAGAGGCGGTTGCTGATGAGCACAGTCGATACTTTTGTATGTCGTGGAAGTGTGATCCGTAACGCCAAATGAAAGTTCCTAAAAGTACCAGTACAGTTGAAGAGAAGAGCGTCACTTCAGCTTATTGATAAATCTCGGAAACAGCCAAACTTTTTGTTTCGTAAAAAGGCAATATACCCGAGAAAAGAAGATTATAGAATAACACACGATGGGTAAGAGGCACTCCAATGCTCCTACTGTGATGAAATGCGGGATGATGCTCGTTTTTCTACTGCGAAGTTGTATGAGCCTCTATTGGCGAACTGTCTGTGACAATATTGTGGTGATTATGTAAAGAAAAATAAACCATTCTGGTTTTATTTTCTTTACGAACCCAAGAGGCAACTCAACTCGAAGTACACAGTTTCTGGTAGGCGTTTGGAAGAGGTGATTGAAAGCATTTCGGAAGTAGTCAGTGCATATTTTGAAAAAACCCATTTGATAATTGATCTTAATGTTTTGTTTTCAAACATACATTTACCATGATATTTTCAAAACACACTAACTTTCCTATTAATTTTATCAATGAAATTTGATTTCTGTTCGTTGAATAGACGCGGTGCAATAAGGCAACAAGTGAGTGAATAATATTTCCTCGTAGCGTTCCAACGGAATTGGAATTTGCACTTCTGGTTCGTTAACACTTAATACACAGATCGTAACCGTAACTTTTAGTATATTCAAGAGACAGCGTGTCAAGAATAAATGAATATGATCCCGGAAATATTGCTAATCATTTATAGTAATAGAAATGAGTTAAAAAGAATGATCTTTCTTTGTGAATATATTTCTATCAAACTTATCATTTTATAACGTTTTGAATTGGCATAAAAAAAATACAGTACAAGGTACCTCAAGAGAAAATTTACCTTTGTCTTGTTTATGAGCTCAAATGAGATGAATTGACGTCTATTGTTAATTGATGTTGATGGATGTGTTATGATGTCTATTAACGTCGATTGATATCGATTCAGTAATGTCCAAAATTTCTTCGTCTTGGCATATCTACAAATATACTGGAATTAAATACAAAAAACTTGAGCTCGTTACATGCTTCCTGCGGGGAGAGGGATGGAAAAAAACGCTTAAAAACAAATTCTACAGCTAAAGCTGTTCACTCAAACTGGCATCATAAATATTGAAGCAATAACAAAGTAGCTCAAGCGAAAAAATCGCTGCAGATGAACAGAACAAGCCGCGTGGATACTATTCCAGTTATTATTGGGTCCTCGTAGTACTCCAAGAAATTATCAATAATCAAATGTTCTGAACTGTGTGTGTGTGAAAAAGTGTCAGTAATATTTCATAAGAATTTATTTATGAAATAGTGAAAACAAGTGAAGTAGAAGAGTATAAAAAATAAAACAAACCGGGAATATTCAAATTTCTATGAAGGAAACGAAATAGTTCACAAATTTTCATAAAATTCAGCAGCTGTTGTTCCCTATAAACTGGGTCGCTAACTAATGCGATCGATTCTAATGAGGAAGCCGGAGAAATAAAAGTTTCCACATTAAAAGCACTTAATTCGGCAATTTCATTTAAAAAGTGTGTCGGAAAGTTCTTTATGCTAGCTTGAAAACTAGTGAGATAGAGAAAAAATGCGAATGTTATAAATTACATTAAGGTAATGGATAAGATATTTATTTTATTATCTGGTTTATTCACATCATTGAATTCGTTTTTTTGTTTTGATATAAAATTTTCAACGTTTCGGCGCCCACTTTGGAGCCATTATCAAGAGAAGGGTAGGGATAGGGAGGTTATTCGTTCATTGATGAGAATTTATCTGTTGTTGTCTCAATCTGGATACTCCACGCAACGAATAATCCCTTCTTCCTGGATGATTCCAAGGCCTCAATCTGCCTACTGCTTGGAACTTTACCAAGGAATTGAAAACCCGAAACAAAAAAATATAAAGTGATTAAAATAGAAAATAAAAATAATTGGCGGGTTTTGGAGTTTTGGAGCTTGTGGGAAATGTTGTTGTCGGTTGGAATGGTATTGAAGCGAAGTGGATAGGGAGGTGTTTCCACTTCCACCAATCATCCACTGCACTTTGCTCCAATACCAGTGCAACCAACAACATTTCCTCTAAAATATGCTGAGAAGCCGATCTCCACACTCCCCTCCCGCTAATGATAAACCCACGCGCGCCAAAACCCCAAAATCCGCCAATAGGTCCCCTATAATTACAAAATCCAGGCGATTTGCTCAAGACCAGCAGTGTGTTAATGTCAATAGTGTTTTTGATGGTAAGCATATTATTTCTATTTAAATAATTTTTTTATATTTTTTTGTTTCAGCTTTTCATTTCATCGGTAAAGTTCCAAGGAGTAGGCAGATTGAGGCCTTGGCATCAACCAGAAAAAAGGGGTGATTCGTTGCGTGGAGTAGGCAGATTGAGACCACGGGATCAGATAAATTCTCATCGATGAACGAATAACCTCCCTATCCCCACCCTTTTTTTTGATAATGGCTCCAAAGTGGGAGCCGAGACGAAAGAAAATTCCAACGCGGTTCAACCCGTGAACCTAGTTCTTTCTTTACGTTTATTCTTGTTTTGTAGTTTTGTGAATTTGTTTTGTTGTTATTTACAAATCTACAAATTGTAAACAATTTTTCGACAATAAAGCATTAGTCTTCTTCATCTTCTTCTTCTTATAGTAAGAGTTGGCTCTTTGAATGTGATTCTTTCTAAATTTATTTCAATTATTATCTTTCTATATGTTTCAAAAAATATTTTCATTCACACATTTTGCAATCGAGTATTATTTTCAGCGACCGGAAATATAGGAAGTATTTCGCCGTTAGTCATTTATATTTAAATATATTTCGAGACTGAAATTAGGGAAGATTTGTTGAAGTTGAAACACGCTTTAGCTTTTGGTGGTAGCGTTAGTTATAGAATTTACCCGAAATATAATACCAACGCTTTGGAACATAAAACGATTAGTTTAAGTGGCAGTTGAATAATTGAGTTCCACTCGCTTCGTTGGTTATTCATCCCATGAATTTGTATGAATAGCATTACCTCCGTTATTTTGGCACCGAATCTGGAAAGTATTTTGACGAAGTTACATATACATATATGTCAAAACAGGAATATTGATGTGGTGCTACAGGAGATTGCTTACAGTTTCATGGGCTGCGAGAGCACAAAAGTCGATACTGGAAGAGTAAGGTGTAACTACCAGACTATCATCAATATGCACGACGAAAATGTCGCAATATTTAGAACAATAGAAATATGGATAGTCTTTTAGTGATCAGAAAAGTAAAGTAAAGCGAAAAAGAAGTAGAAGCTGATTGTCTTGAGTTGATCTGATTAGTGAAACAAGTCATAGACCAACCCCTTCTATGATGGTCTGTTTCATAATATAAGTTTAAGGATTTGTTTTTCACTAATGAACCGAGCTAGTTCTGTCCAACTTCATGTTTAGTAAATATGGACAATACGGACAGGCTATATTGATGAGAAAAGTAAAATAAAGCGAAAAAGAAGTAGAAGCTGATTGCCTATAAAATGATCTGATCAATCAAACAAGTTACAGACCAGGCCGAAGAGAAATATCGAAGGAGGCAATGAACAAGGGAATAGAGACATTCCGAAAAAGTCACGACTGACAAAACGAGCAGAAAAAGAGTTCTAAAAAACAAAATTGGCTAGGTTTATTTTCCTACTATCATGTTATAGTGTTAATATATCTTAAAATGTATTGAAGATATAATATTTTTTACTTTCAACCTAATTTTCTTTGTTATCAAAATATTTAATACTCTAACAACTAATGTTGTTTGAAATATAGAAACATTATTTGTTTTTCCTTGAAGGGAAAAACGACTTCTTTCCTAGTTCATGCCACCACGAATTTTGAATTACATCTTCTCCAAAAAACACCTATCAACCTTACGTTTATCGGAGAAGATGTAATTCAATATTCGTGGTGGCATAAGCCAGGGAAGAAGCTATTCTTTTCAAGGTACAGCAGATCCTGTTTTTGTATTATTTTGCACAGGAATAGACTTTTTTGTTAATATAAACATCTCTAATGGCTCCGAAAGGAGAAAAGTGTAGTCCTTTGAAATTTACATCTTCTTGGATCTCCTCTTACATTCTCATAACTATTAATAGCACTAGCCAGCGTTGCTTTTTTCCGTTTTTTGTCAAGTTATCTGAAAATCCCTCATTTAGGTTGTGTTTATTGAGGCTCTTTCTTCCAAACTGTATTTTGAGATGAAATCTAACAAAGAATTAATGGGTGTGTTGTGAGTAAATCTAGTATTAGATGACAATTGGTGATGGAAGATCTGGAGGATACGTTCTTGAGGAAACCTAGTATGAATGGATATTTGGATTATCGCATCACTTTAAACGTGTAAACCGCATACTCAATTCTTCTCTTACAAACTTTTCTATGCAAATGCAAATTAATTTTTAGATGCTACATCTTATTAAATCAACAACTAATGCATCAATATCAAACCGGTATGAGCCTCAAGATATTTAAACTTCAATGTATATCATTTTATTCTTCGAACAATGATCGTCAATTATTAATTTCGCTCACACAACTATCCAAATGGCTGCTTTTGAGCCCAGGTGCATAGCTAGTGAAAAAGCAAAAGCTGCATTGAAAGTAAATGATTAAAAGAAGTACATACAAATATTATAATTGAGTTAAAAACAAAACAGATCTTAAATAACAAAATATAAAACAACTTTTTCATCCAATACCTCTTACAAATTTTCATTTTTTTGTCATTATACAAAACTAATAATAATTTCAACGTCTCTCCCAAAGCGGGCTATTGCCACCAATATAAAATAAGTAATTCAGTCACATGTTTTAAGTTGTGCCTATTCTGTATGATGGCCTGATTCATACCCTCAGGATTTGTTTCTCATTAATGAACCGAGCTAACTGTTTTGTCCAAATTATACCTGATGCTATTAGGAATGAATCCCCCCATTTTTTTTGTAGAAGAAAACTCTCTGGAGGTGATTTTACCTGTTCTATGGGATTGGTTACCTGGGTGGTTCTAATGATTTTACTTACAAAGGTTTCAAAATACAGTAGGTTAGAAAAAAGTGGAACAAATGATTCTCTAGCATTCTCCCACCTAACCTCAGACGGATTTGCACAGAAACTCTTCGGATATTTATTCTGCTCCGGATTTTGACTTCGCTGTGAGCTACATGGTGAACGAACTACCGGCTCTTCGAAAAGTACCTCTTCTTTTCCAAATAGTTTGCTGCCGGTATTTCCGTTCTATCAATCCGCTGGACCTGCGTGGAATCTAGTTGGAAAGTTCTCACTTGGTTGGAGGGAGCGGTTCGACATTCATTTTCGATTCGGTACCATTTCTTTTATTGCTTGAAGCGTTTCTCTTTCTGGATCGGTGCGAAAAGTGGAGTCGCCTTGACTATGACTACTTAAGTTACAGAGCATTGAAATATAACGGAAATATATATTTACATTTAGAATTGGTAATATCGTTGCTTTTAGGTTTCGAAAAAATAGTATTTATATAATATTGAACATTGCCATTTCCCTAAATGTTGTGCAAAATAGATCAGAGCTCGAGCATATATTCTTTTGAAAGAACCTAGTATAATTGAATTGCTCTTGTATTGTGACGAAAAGCAGGACATTTTGTGACCTGCAGCTCTTCTATTCCAAACTGCAGAAATCAATGTTTTTGCGCTTTCGCTGATCTCCACTATAAAGCTTGTAATGTTTATATTTGAACAATTAACGTTATCCAATTAAGGCATGATTGATTGCCCCCTCATATACGCTACTGATTGAAAGTAATGATTCTATCAAAATTTAAGCTTTCAAAACGGTGCTGTGTACTTGATCTATTAGTGCTTCCTACCCTCAGCATAATTAATAAATATCCCCGATTCCAATTTATTTCATAGTCGCTTACGTTAAAATGAAATTAAGCTGGAAATTATAATGAGTTCTCTCCTTTCTTCCACTGACGAGACTCGAGACAAGATAATTCAATATTCAACAATTTTTTTTGCTAGTCCGTCGTGGCTGCGGTGAATTTTTGAAATAAATATTTTGATGAGTCGATCACTTTCACATTAGGGTTTGTTTTCTTTGGTATTCTCGAAGTATATTTAGGACATAATGGTGGATAAACAATTACGTTGAGGGATGTTTCAACAAGGGAAATAGGGAGTGAAGCGAATACGGAATGTTAGACATAATCTTAATATTTATCTTGGTACTACTATACAGGATAATAGAAAAGTACTTAAAAAAGAATTATATAACGAATGGAAGACGAAAAGAAAGGTATGAATTAGCTTTTTACGTCACAATAGCTAAATATAATCGCTAGTTTTTTCCAACCCTGTAATATACTCGAGTCTACCAGTATTCTTGAACTATGCCTTGATGATTATTAGTAATTTTCTTCAATTCTTCACTTGTAAGATCTCTATGTGTTTTTTGTGATTATTTGTTTTGATATTAACCAACTACGGTTTTTATGAAAATTATTAGTTTGGTTGTTAGAGCTATCCAACTATCAGATCCTGAATTTAGATACAAAGCTATTGAGAAAGCAAAACCTGCATCGAAAAAAAATTATTCGGAAAATATGATAAATAATATATTCAAGAAAAGGATAAATAGATACTATGAACAATTAAGAAACTAACCATACTAACCAACTTTCCCAACAAGTATCGAATTATTTCAATAAATATGTTGTTAGTATAAGTCATAAAGGACATTATCTAAATATTTCACTAAATTAAAATTCAAAAACAAAAGAAGAAATATTATTTATCAACCTTGGATTAATTGTGACGCTGTCCACATGGGACAGACATCTCAGAATTTAGAAAATAGATTGGAAGGACATCGATACGATAAAAACAGTAGAATTGCATAAAAATATCATGAAATATGAAAAAAAATATACAATTAATCATAAAGAGTCAATAAAGAGTTTTTTTGAAATAGTTCATCTACATAAAAACAAGAAAGCTATCAATGATAAAAAAGGCCCAAATAAAATTCATAGATCTATTTTAAGAATTTTGATTTAATCATGAATTCTTTGATTGTTGAGTAATACATATGTTTGATATGTAAAAACTAAGGAAAAACTGATTTTCATAGAAAAGGGAACTAAAATGAAGACAAATCATTACGAGAAAGTTATATATAATAGATTTATTTTTTTCTTTGTAATTCACTATGTAATAGAAATAATGGCTTTATTATAAAAATTTACATTACTATGATCTAGTATAATTATTTACTCACTCGTGTCGGCATGTCGAGGTTTCTTCAGATTGATTATCAGACACAATCATAGATCACCGCCAATTACAGTCAAATTAGGTCAATTGGAATGAAAAATAAAGCTACAAAAATTCAAGGAATCCAAGTGCTATTATGAATTTCCTTTAATGCTATTTCCTATAAGTTTCACGCTTTTTATTGCTTATCTAACTGTCCCCAACTGCACCCAAAAAGTGGGTTAGGAATAATGGTCGTTCAAAAATCAATACTCGAATACATTATTGTTGGAAGACCACCCACTATTAAGTTATCAATTACTCGGGGTAGTTGAATATTCTTCACTATAATTGAAACACCATGGCTACAATGGGTAAGGACTGGTAATTTTCCACTGTATTCGTAGAAAGTTAACCAGAGATTGTCGTGTCCTTCAGTGAGGTAAGTAATAAAATAGCTATAGATTTCTCGTATTAGAACCAATTTTGTATGTTAAATTTCAAAACTAAATTAATTCGGGTTGCAATATGCTACCATATTCCAATGAACGAATTTTTTTTGTGTAATATAAAGATGAAGTAGAATTAATCTAATTGAATAGATAGAATTGTGTAGGACTTAAAAGTTCACTTGTTACGTTTAATTAGCAGTTGTACTATGGAAGTAGCTCAAATATTTTCTTTAGAGCGATCTCAATCATCCAAGTTAGGTATTTACTTACTGTATGATTCACAATTAATATATTAGATGTAGGTTAATTTTTCCTTCTATATTTCTTTGAGTTCCTAATAAATTTGGCACCATGTATCTCTGTCGTTTTCTAAAATAACATTTATTTAAAATACTGGCTTCATATTTATAATAATTGAACAAACACGTTCGAAAAACTAGACAATCATAACTGGAGTTTTGACGTTATGTTGAAAATTTTCGACTTTCGTTGGTCGCTGACACGTTACCGGCTGCCTCTACTATCTACAAAGTACCTATTTCTGTCAAAATCACCATACTTTTGAAAAATTTGGTGATTATTCCACTTAGTTGACGAGATTATCGAAAAAGACTTTTTTTTGTTTGATACTTAACATCGAAACATGAACTAGCGACAACGATGATGAGATGCTAGTGGGTGTATATAAATGGCTAAGACCGCAATGGACGAAGGGATTTGAAAGCCTCAATTACGTTTATTTGATGAATATATAAAAAAGTGAAAATCATTTTTCATTTTTCGGTTCATTTTTCCATGTTTTTGCGTTAAAAAAAGTGCCGTAATGTGTCATTTTTTAAGGCAATTTAAAAATTGTTTTATCAAAATAATGGGCTGTGAACGCTTTCTTTCTCATGTCAATTCGTTTTTCCGATAAACTGTCTTACTTTTATTTTTTGGTTCAAGAAAATCCAAGAGTAAGTAAGAGTGAAGAAAGTTTAAACTGCATACCAGAAGATGTTGTTCAGCTTCACAAAAAGAGTGTTACTCTTTGAAACTAAATCAAAAATGTGGTCTTCAACACTTTGGTCGACTAAAAGGCACCCTAGTGGTAAATAACGACATAGACATCAGTAAATACTCGAAACTCATTGTATATTTGAAAAATAAATCAGTTTTCTATAGACCTAGAAAATCTAAGACATTTGCCAGTGAAGAAATTAATAAGTTATTGGTGAAATATCTGACAATAGATTAAACTTGGTAAACATTTATAAAAAATATGAAAATCAACGACCCGCAAACGTCAAAATTGATCATTTCTTTTTACAGTATAGAAATGTAAATTGTATATACCTTTTCAAAAATCCCCTGGCTTATCGCAACATATTTGAATTCACCTAATCCAAAAAACTACCCTGGGCATATATTTCGACTCTCTTTGGCGTCTCTTTTAATGGATTTCGGTGGTGATATACTTCAACTAATGAAGAATGGTGGGTGGAAATCCAACATAGTTGCGGAAGGTTACGTAGACGACTCAGGAAAGACCAAAATGGATTCCGCAGGGAAAATTTTAACGATTCACTATCCTACCAATAATCCAAGACTAATAAAACTATAGACAATGTTATTTCTTTGAACTGTAACTGGAACTTCTTCACTTCATATTGATAATGTTCAAAGTTGTACTTTTGATAGTACTAGTAGAAAAATTTTTGTATGAAACTCGTGAGTAAAGTAACTTTTTTTCACTCGTAGGAATTGCCAAACCGTCCTACTCGTGAAAAAAAAAAGGATTATTCTACTCACTTGTTACATAAATAACTATTTTCATACTCCGTTTTTTCTTTAAATAGTCCTCGTATGTATCATTAATGATACGAAGATTATAACATTCAAGATTAAACAGTTTGATTATGATATAAATATATTCAGACGCGTGCTATAATCTTTGTATTCTACGCACCCAAATTTGGAGAAACAGGGTCTCTTTGTAATCAATAATGTGCTACGAACAGGCATGGAGGTGTACATATGCTGTGTTATGTACATGAAATATTAACCCAGTTAATATTACATCATTTTGACTTACTTACAAATAGAGCCAAAACAATATTTTAAATAAAAGGTGTTAGTATGAGAACGTGCTACACTCTATAATTAGAGCCTTATAGAATATTGAAAAATATGTGTATTTATTTATATATAAGCGTAGTACTTGTAGGCTGGTTTCAAAGTGAATAACATTAAATCTTTTGCGGGGGTAGATGCCATACTTTTAATTTTTATAATGTAAAACTATACTATATATATAACTATAATGTTGACTAATACCATATATTTTACCTATGTTTTAAAAACTAATAAAATCTTCACCTTCCTTTTAGCAATTCGCGATAAAACTTATTGAAATTGTAAATAAGTTTAAGGTATCAAAAATACTTTCTGATTTTTAATTATTCTAATGATTTAATATGAATGGGAGTGAATGAAGTGAAATGATGTATAAGATTTTCACTTTCAATATCCAACCCAATAATATATTGTCCTGTTAAATAATTTGGAATTTTAGTGACGATATTTTTCAAAAAAATTAAATAATAATATAATATATAAAACTCAAAAGTTTTCTGTCTCTTCAAGAACTAAATTAACTTCAATAATGAGAACTTCTGCCATTTTTTTATCACCTCCAATAGCCTTTCAGAGCTACTTCTCACTAAATTAATTAACTAGCTTTCTCGTATGTTTTCCCAAGCGAGTGTAATTTTTTTTAGTTAAAATCTTTAAAACATTGTTTGATAGAGCGCGTAGTATGAATCGGTGCAATCATTTTGTCAAAAATAAATGCGATTTATGATTTCCCAGCCACCTTTTTAACAAAACTTCTTGTTTCTAATTTCCATTGCACATTTTTTTCATAGCTGATAATACCACGTAACCATTTTGAATATGTTTTCAAGTAAAATTCAGTAGTTTGTGCAATGGTGTTTTTTAAGCTGTGGTTTTTACATTACCTCACAACATTCTAAGATATTTGTTTCCATTATCCACTTCCTTATCAAGCTAGCATCATGGCGTCGATTGAATCGCCTGCTTTGTTTGAGATTTCTATCAAAATCGCCCGTTTCACTCGCTTCAAGTTCTTCCATTACTTTTATTTCTCCCGTAATTGTCTGCCCCCGCGATTTAAAAAGTTTTTTACCACTCCCTGGGAGCGATTTAGCTCACAAGCAATATGTCTTTGGTCAACCCACCGGTTGTTAGGGCCATAAATCTTCGCTGCTCAATTTCCGTGAGTTGAATACCACACGGCAATATTTTGATAACAGAAGCTAATTTATATTTATACTTATTCACAGTATAAAAATCAAAAACGATTTAATACACCTGAAACTAGAGATTTGATGACTATCAATTATCAAATAGATCAAAGGCCATTTGCAGCTTTTTGCTAATCTAATAGGACGAGAATAGATTTTTTAAAATTTGAATTTTTCAATTTCATTACTTGGATTTATAATTTACCATAGGCATGTAGATAGACAGATGAAAAGTAATCAATGAAAATCATCAGTGACGATTTTTTTGATAAAATTTAAAGCTGCTAAAGAATTTGGTTTTTTGTTGCAACAATAATTCTCAAAATCAAAAAAAGTATTAGGTCATTTTAATATTAGATTTAAATGTTCTTATATTTCTTTCGATCGACAGTTACAAATTTAGTTGCGATTTGCGAAACGCTGAAATCACTCAATTATTTTTCAATTTTGCTGATTTTCAATTTTGTTCTATCGTAATTTTTTACGCCTGAAGATCTGCATGAGTCGAAGACTAATAAAGCCGCTAATTGTTCATTAATTTTTAATTAAAAAACCCGTGTTATTTTATTCTTAAGTTTATACAAAAGTCGGAAATGAAGAAAAACAGAAATTGTCCGGGAACGTTTGTGAGAGTAGGTATACGGAGTAATTCCAAAGATGCTTTTTTTAATTAAATTTCTTTTATAAGTTAACAACGAGATTGAAATAATTTGAGACTAGCTTTTATCCGCGGCTTCGCTCGCATCGAATCCATTAAATAAGTATCAGAAATCATTATAACAGAAAAGAACGAACTCTGCAGCTATATTAGAACCTGAGATATAGATCTTTGAAGTAGAAAAATTGCCAAAAATCCATAACTCTACATTGAATGTCCGCGCCTAGCTCCTCTCCAACTCAACCGATTTAAGTGTTCAAAAACTCAAAAGAAAGAAGATGTTTCAGCGAGTGTTCTTAAACCAAAACGAAGTTTCTATCTTGATTAGAACCTGAGATATTGAGGATAGAACGTGTGTATGTGAAAAACTCCCATAAGTAATGTACAGGGGGAAATCGCATTTGAGTATAACTTGAGAATGGTGAAAATTAGATGAAATCCGATGGTTGATGGCTGATCTGTGCATCAATACCTTTCATTGAAAAAAAAAAAAAAAAATTAAGCAAATCGGTTGGGTAGAACGCCTGGACGGACTCGGAATGGAAATCATCAATTTTTTTAATATATAAAATTATTGAAAAAGGTGAATGAACTTATTTTTCAATAGTGTCAGTTTCTTATTTTTGCAGCATGAATAATTATTGTGTTCTTCAAAGATCAATAGATTCCCCATAGTTGATAATATCGAAAAGCTTTCTTTGATAAAAGTCATAGTTGATAATTTCTATATATTGCGATACCTTATTTTTCGCTTTTATTGTCACTTTTTGACATCCGTCCATTGGTTGTCTTATCATTTCTAGATACTCGCTATCGATCCATGTCGCTCTAAGCTTGTGTCTTCGTGATTTTACTTCAGTTATCTCTAGTTTGTTATTTACGAGGGCGGTTAAATATGATCGAGACAAACGTTCTGAAAAACTTATCCTTATCCTTGTACAACCATGTACGCACTATTCTACTTTGTCATCGGTGGGCTTCTTTCAGCGCTCCAAACATGTAATAGGAGCAGTTTGAAAAGTCCAGACTGCATGGGGGATGTTATGATATTATATGGAGCATGGGACCTAGGTATAGCACACATAATTTTACACGCGGAACTTGTTATTTTCGTTCTTTAGACGATACCTTTCTTTAGAGAGTGTATTAGTGTATATATACTTTTCCCCAAAATGAGTTGTTTGACGTACGGCGAATGATGTCTGATACGTAATAAAGCGAACTTCAAAACATACAAAACTTACGCGCCATCCACAGCCTTAATATGGATCATATTTGAACCGTCTTCGTATATAAATATTAAGCGGTATTCATTAGATTTTGTTACATACAATTTTTATTCGTCAAACCTCACCTACCACTTCATATTTCTTTCTTTTTTATTTATTTGAAATGGTATTTATATGGAGAGTTTGGATGATCGACAATAATTATTTATACTGTCTTTGCTGAGAAGTTGCCTTTCTGTATTTCTTTGCTAAATATCAGGGTTATTATTTTCATTGTTATTATTTTCTTTGTTATTCTTTTCATTGTTATTATTTTCTATTTGTTACTATTTGATTTCCATCATTTCTAGTTACCGAATATCGATTTAAATTTTTGTCTCACTAATTTTACTCCAGTTGCTTGGAACTTACCCCTTTCTATAAGCCTGTATGCAGATATTAAGCAGAATTCATTAAATTTCAATACGAATATGTGGACCCGTTTCTACAATTCAGACATCAGTTATTTTTTATCTGCTGCCTTCCATTCCAAATTCCTCTATTTTTCTATAAATGCCATCCTGTATAAATGTCATATCAAAATAATTATTACCACATAAATACAAGGATAATCAGCGCGACTTGAACCTAGAACTTTCCACATGTGAGTCTCGTACACTAGCCACTACACTACGGAGACCCTAATAATACGTTTTTTTTAACGCACTACTGCTTGAAGTATGTTTCTTTACGCACGCTAGTAGAAAAAATTTATTTTGTATCAGATACTACGCTTCAATATTTTTCTAAAATATCTAATCCATTTTATTCACAATACTTCTAATTTACATCGCCAGCAATGACACATTTCATACATTAACTTGATAAAAAACCAACAAAAATATTTTTTAAGCGATGTGATAGTTGAAGATGTTTTCATGAATATTCTATTAGTGAAACTGTGTTTTTAGAATTTGAAATTCACGGTCTGAGTAAAATTTTAAAGGAATTCTCTTTATATATGCATGAAGTCTTCAGTGGTCGCTGAACGGCTCTTTTCACAAAGTATACCAGCGGTTACTTACAGTGTATTATGTGAAATTACGTCTATCTATTATTTCTGACAAATGTGTATCTGCGGTTTGATGACGAATAGTCAAAGGAGCTATTATCAAGACCATCAGAAATGCGATTTGGTATGTAAATTGGTCTAAAAGTCCTTCAAAATCTAATAATGAATGGAAATAGTTATTTGTGTGCCAAGGACTGAAAGTGCTACGAGCAACAGACGAGTCCAACAAAGTAGTAATTCAGTCGCGGCGTACACAACATTTTTCAGACGACACATAAGATCCAAAACTTTCAATTACACTGAGGAAAGAAAATTAATAATAGAGAATTATAAATAATTTCTTTATTGAACAATATAATGTACTTAATGATATTTGCCATGTCAATATTAATTTATTAATTATTTGCAAAAAGTTGATTGTACCTCCAGGACAATTATTAATATTTATTGGATTGGATGCAGATGGGAAATGTATATCTTTCCGTTGGGGTTTTCACCTTTTTCTGGTATCACCACTTCACAAAGAGCTCGTACTGTTTTTCGTACCTTGCATGAGATTTATTCGGCAACGAATTTAGAACGGCCGCATTGCTTTCTTCGGTGAGATCAGGTGGCGTGGATTCGAGTAACTCTTCATCGCTGATGTTTTCTTTTTCATCATCATTCATTGTTAATCATTAGTTTTGTCTAACTTCGGATAAAGCAAATAATTGCAGAAAATTGAAAATTTAAGGTTATGCAACATCATCGAAGTGAAACTGTCGACTGTCAACATTGAAATAGCTAGAGTCACATATAAGGAAGTTAAAATTGTCTACTCTAGAGCGTTCCGAAAGAGTGTTGCAGTACGGAACTGTCACTTCCACTACATGACTATATGGAAGACTAAAAACGCAACTTTCGGTATGTAAATGGATACAAAACGAACAACTTTTAGATGGCGTCATCTAAAAATGTATTTAAAGAGTTGTATGAGTTTTTAGCAAAATGAATCAAAATATCAGTGCACTACTAGAATTTTTATCAACATCTTAACAATATGCAACCCCCGTCAGTCCATTGGCAATAAGATGAAATATTTGTAAACAGTATGGTTAACCATTATGTTTGCAAAATAGAACAAAAGTTTTTCATTTTTCCATATTCACCCATATATAGGAAGGTTACTTCAATTATTAAAAGTTGATGGGATTACTTTACCTGTCAAGTAGTACTTCATATGGAAGTCGTAGTTATTATTGATATTAACTTTTACAATTTTTCATCCTCATTCTAACTTGTTATTTATCTTTGCTGTAACCCTCAGTAACTGCAGTCGATTTCCACCTTCCCAGGTTTTCACAGTTGATGCTTTCACCTACATATTGTTGCCGTTGCCGAAATGAATTACGCTTATAAAGTTCAGCTTAGGAGCTTTCTGTTTCGCGTTTTTACCATTCTGGTAAATTAAAAATAAAAGGTTTGATAGACATGAAAATAATTTTGGTAAACAATCAAGATCTTTCTTTTTATGATAGGTATATTGACTTCAAGAGCTTTCTTATACTCTTAATTTATATCTAATTATTTGTACAGCAGTCTTCCACTTAACTTTATGGAATCTGATCAAAACACTAATTAAATATTCCATTTTTGATGCATAGTATTCTTCAGAATTCTTAGAGTATAATCTTGATGCACAAAACCCTCCTAATAAAAGTTAACACTTTGCTCCGACTATTTAAGCGCTTTAGGATGCTTGATGCACATTCGTCGATATAGTATTTCCTCAATTTTTTACTATATACTATAATGTATCGAGTTAATATTCAAAAGAGTGAATTTTGGCCCACGAATGTTGCTTTTTAATTTTTGAGACAAAGAGAAACTAATATTTATAATCGAATATAACTTTATAAATTTCAGTATTCTCCATTAAGTTCAATACACTTTTACATACTTTTGATCAATTTTCGAAGCATTTTCTCTATTCCGATTGAGGTACCTCCAAAATCTGTAATTAGAAAACGTCAACCTCTTCTTCAGGTATAGAAAAATATGCGGGAATAAGAAGAAATCATTGGGTGCCAAACAAGGACTGTATCCATCAATTCCATGTACTGACTATTCAAAAACATTTTTGTTTGAACTGATGTGTCGTATTGTCGGGGTTGATAATGATTCGTCTTCTGCGATTGGTTTCCTAACCAAAAGTCGCAGCGATTTGATCAGTATGTTGGTTCGATCCACGTCGAAGGTCATAGAAAATCATCGCACGAAAATGTTTGCGACTTCATTCCATATGTTGACCAAGTTGATTGTTTCAAGTATCTGTATATAAACATCTCAAATAGCATACAAATGATAACACGTTTCGAGTACGTTCAATGTCAAACTTTATGATGACATTGTCATAGTTGACATATTCACATCAGTGTTGCCATATCTCAAAATTTAAGTAGCAACCCTTGTGTAAATAGGCCTTTCGACACAATATTTTGAATACTTTATTATTAGTTGTGAGAAATATTTTCATCTACTGATAAAATACAAAATCATAGATATCTAGTGAAAATATTAATAATGTATATGTTAGTAAACTTATTTTACTTTTTTTGATATCGTTGAAAATATATATAAGTCTAGTAAAACTGGAACAAACTTGCAGTGTTTTGATACCCAACAAAACTTCCCTTACAAAGCTGCCTGAAGAAAAACTTTTTTAATATTATTCTTCAAATATTGCTACGTCAACTTTCATTTTGAACACTAGAATGGAATTTAATTGTTCGTAAAACAGATTGAAACAACAGTGGATTAGCCCTTTCAATCTTAGCTTAATTTTGTTTTTTGAAATTAATATATACAGTATAACTCATTGATATCGGAATAAACCTTAAAAGTTTTGTTCCGAAATAGATTATATTACCTAGAGATAATGGCAATTTTAGAAGGATTAAGGTAGTGAAAGAAAAACAGTGACGCTTCTAACTACATTTTTCTAAATATATTCAATAAATTTCACTTGGTTTACGGTTATACCACCTCCTCGTTGAAGCACACGTTTAAAGTTTAAAACAATCTGTTTCAAATTTTTGAAGCAAGCGTAAATTATGCATTATATATATAAATCGATTTCTAGACATATTATCAGTGAACATTTTATATCCCCAATTTCATTCTAGCAGCATTCCTGAACATATTATTTAATCATAATGTGCATACATAATTGCTCGTCAATATTTATTGTTCATTTGGCATCTATGTCGTCCTCTCGCATTTTTGTTCATTGTAGAAGGTGATTCAAATAAAATCATTAATTATGAAATGTACTTAGAGGTTATTCTTTTATGTTCGTTTCGTTTATTTTAAAAAATTTAACCGTGTATCTGAAAAATTTGCGGTAGAAATTTCTCTGAAAATATATTCTCCATACAGCTCACTTGTAGTGTGTAGAAGTGTAGAAGTGAGTATGCCTTCAATATCTTAGCGTTCGTGCTTTCCTGTTTATTTCTTAGAATTATTGGTAATGTTAAAAAGATTCTTTTATGCTAGAACACCATCTTATTTATCACAAGAAGGAGTTATACCAGTTCTTGGTATTTGCTCTTCGGTATCTTCAGAAGATGATCTCTTGCAAAACAGCAAGAAATTCTTCTGGATTCATCTAACACATTTAAGTGAATAAGTATGGAATAATTCATTTGCAAATCTAAACACAATTAACACTGAATTAAATAGTAATTAGAGAATCAGAGAAGATCTAGATAAGGGCTAATATATGAAGAAACTACTAGTCGATAGCAACCGCAGTCTAGTCACAATGTTAGTCTTAGTCTTGCACTATACTAAGTGGTCTTGGTCTTTAGGGTCCAGTTTTGACCTTGGTCTAGCACAAAAACTCTTGCGAGGTCCAGTCTTTATCATGATTTGCTCTAAGACTCTTGCACTTTTGGAGACAGCTCTCGAAGTTAAAAATAGGTTTGCAAGTAAATAAATGGAGCGTTGTTGATACAAGCACCCACGAACTAGATTCAAATGAGCTGTTATAGCATTGGGAGATTTATCTTTTGATTTCGCTTCAATATTATTAGTCACTGATAATTGCGAATACAATTTTTTTATAAATCTAGAAATTCATTACTTGGATTATTCGTAGAAAACTAGAACATCCCATGTATCCTTTCCATTTGTTTTTTAAATTATTCTTTAAAAATGAATACCAAGTCTGTTAAAGCTCAGTAATAATTTGAAATTTTGAAATCTCAGCATTTCCAAAAAGTTTGTCGATGGAATATGGGATCTAAATTTTATGATTTAATACTGACCGGCCAACGACGAGCTCAAAACAACGTCGAAGCTATGAATAATTTGTGATGTTCAGGAAAAGGGTAGCAATAATGGTCAAACACTATAAACCACTGTATGAAATTTTCAAAAAAATGGTATTTAAATTTAAATCGAATTCGCCGATCATAGAGAGACTCACCCACGATGCGAAAGTTAATTAAAAAATGAAAACATGAGTTATAACTATTGAACAATGTAATAATTGATGAAGTTTCTAGTGTAGAAGCAAATTTTGAATGTTACAGGGTATATCAGCCAATTCAATATTCTATTGTGTGGAATAAATAATTTCAACCGTGATTTCATACTACGGTTGGTAATATAAAATTTCCAAACTTCGAAATACTTCATTTGCAAAAGTTAAACTACACAAAAATCGATAACTGATGCAGTTTATGTACAATATGACATTATTCTTAGGATTACACAACTCACATTCCGTAAAAATGATCGAAGCAACAAACAAAATCATGCGGGGACGCTCTTTTTGTTGATTTTTTTTCTTTGTAGTCGGTTATGATGTAAAATTTACTAAACTGACACATCCATATTTCATTTTTAATCATCCCTACTACATCTGCCTTGAAATTTTACATTCATTATTCAGGATTTGAGTAAACATCGTATATTTTGATAAAAATAGCTGTTTAAAAACAGAGTTTACACGAGAAAATTGAATCTTCTTGGAATGCTCTTGTTAAGAATTCACCTTTTATTAACAAAATGATATTAAACACTCCCAGCTAGAATTATTTGTAAGGAATGCGTTAGTCCAAAATTGCTTTCCTGAATGCACCCCTCAAAAAACGATCCATTCTTCAATATTTTCGATATTATCCGATGAGCTCGTGGTGCCTGCTCTTTCTCTCACTTTCATGTATTTGGTGGATGTCCATCATCTTATTTTCTTGGGGGTAGTGCTATGGATTTCGCCCGTTGAGTTGGTTGAGTTTTTTACAACCTTTAGAAAGGACAAGTGCTTTGAAGAAGACTTGGAAGACCTTGTTGAAGCTATTCCTCTTCGAGATCTTATCAATATTCACAATATTCATGGATGTATTTACCTTTTTTTTCTTTATGTTTCCCTTACTTGTGATGGAGATTCTTGTGTATACCTGCTGAGTAGATACGTGAATCAGGATGAATCTGATGGGATTGAGCTTGAAACGTATTCCAATGAGTCTTTCCAATCATCCACTTGCCTGTACTGAGTCCCATCTCAAGAGGTCTTTAATCTTAGGTGCCGGAGTTTACCGTCAGTCTCTGAAGACGATAACTTGGTTATCGAAACGCGTGCCAGACAGTGTAATAGTGAGTGTTGGTGTAGTGGTAGTATAAACAGTGCGTTCAGTAGATTCTGCTATATATTTTCAGTCCTGGGATGTGTTTGATGCAAGAACAAGCATTATTCGCAGATTTTTAATACAATTATTTCACTCAGCAGCTCTGGAAA
Source organism: Diorhabda carinulata (assembly GCF_026250575.1). Classification (NCBI taxonomy): domain Eukaryota; kingdom Metazoa; phylum Arthropoda; class Insecta; order Coleoptera; family Chrysomelidae; genus Diorhabda; species Diorhabda carinulata. The sequence goes on along the minus strand of NC_079462.1, from coordinate 29,856,677 downwards.
GACAAGAATACAAAATAATCTTAAAAATGGATTAATCTAGAGAATACAATGCAATTGGTAATGGATATGATGAGCTATATCTTCTAATTTCAAACTAGTGTAGAAAGAAATAATTGTGAATGTGCTTTCGAAACTCTTCAGGTAATTCCTTTACTGAAAGAAACTGAAATTATTACCTTTATATTTTTGTTTCCGTTGTGAATTTTTTTTTATTTCAACATTTTCGAGTGAATTTTATCCAAAAGTTTCATGCATTGAAAGTGAAATGAGCTCGTTTCTATTCTATACTTCCTTTGAATAATGATATCCTTAATATTTGGTAAGTTATTCTCTGAATTTTTTTCTAAAATATTTGATATTTAGAACCTGTCATTTGGGTTTTTATATTTCTTTTACTCCGAGAAAAGAGTTTTTCTATTAATATTCCGCTGGTGATACATTTTTGCGTTTCGACACAGTTGATATGAAATACTAAAAGTTTTACCATTCCAAATCGGCTTAATTTGTACTTTAATTTAATGTATGAGTCATGATAAATCACTACTATAACTCACTATAATGAATCGGAAAGGATTGAAATTATTCAGTTACCATATAACAAGGTACAGTTTGGCAAATACAGTAGTGAATGTCGAGAAACGTACAAGAGGCACGAAATTAAAATGAGAAAGTATTCAGATGACAAAGAGGTAATATATGCTTAGTGAATTAGTCCGGTGAATAATCAAATAACTAAATTCTGTACCTCAGAATAAAATGTATATTCTATCTCTCTATCTCTTTTAAACAATGAAATTAGCTACCCACGCAGTGCTCTTCCCTATCTAACAGACACGATAGAACTGACAATAGTAGTCAAGTATAACTGTTTGATGGACCGTACTAATCCCTACTACCATCATCTAGTAACGCGAATTGATGAGCGTGGGTATTTAATTTTCATTCCTGTATTTGCCAAAGTGTAGCTCTGTACCAGCTAATTGTTTCAGAGATAATATTGTCTTGTATATAGTAGTTGAAACGACGAAAATTCTCATAACCTCCAAATTTGATGAATGGAAGTATAATTTTGTTTATTTGGTTGTTTATACTCCAAATAATAATAATTCAATATAAACTGAAGTTGGCGTACATTTGAAAATACCGAATTAATGTTGTTGAGAAAATTATTTTCATATTGATGCCAAAAATTATGATAACGTATTTTCCCGCACCCAATGCTAGAACTTTATGATTAGAATAGTTGGTATGTACTTAACCTCAAGAAATTGCGTCATATTTGGTTATGAATTAATTTATACATTAAATTATCCAGTTTTGTGTCAAATTAACCAACTTGATATCCACTTATGCTGGCAGATCCATCTGGGGCTCTAAACTTTAACCATAAAATTGATCGAACTTTGAGTCATTTGTGTGAAACGTCCATAAAATAGGTGGCTTATGAACTGAACTTACTGTGCAAAACCTCGAAACACTTTAGTTGTTGATTTACACAAACAATAAATATCCAACCAAAATCACAACCTGAACTTTTTGAATAATTTTTTTAGTTTATATACGGATTTAGAAAAAGCAGCATTAAGTTAAATTGCTTAAAATTTATCATGCCAACGTGGACTTTTTAATAAGAGAGTGCTATTTTAACAGCACTTTTTATTACCAATAGAAATCCTACAAACCCTGGTATTAAATAAAAGATAAAAGGGAAAAACCTCCAAATACAAAAAAAAACGTCGCCATCAATCTAATCGCACTGATAATGTTTGTAGATACTCTTTTAGGGACGTTTTAAATGTCGCTAAAAAACTAGCGAACATACCACAAACAAACAAATGAGACAACGGTGAGAGCCCTTAGGACTTTATAAAAATGTATATAGGGTATTTAGGATTCTATATGGTGGAGTGGGTTTTTTCCAGGACTGTAATAACCCAATCGGGGTTGAAAACAAACGAATGAAGTGGTTATATCACTTACAATATGATTTATTTTATCATGAGGAATTTTAAATGGAGCGTATACAGTCGGGAGCATAGAATTTGACTACAATGGGAATAAATTATATGATTTGATTTATATTAATCATTATTTTTTATAACAATTTTTGTCTACTGTCAGTAAGAGTGAATAGTCACTATCAGTTTCTACATTTTTATAATTTTTTCATGAGAGAAACCATGTACCTAATCCCAATATACAATCTATTGAATTGGGTTTACATTAGCACTTTTCACACACTCAAAAAACTTGTCTTTATTATGTAGCATTGTTTATCTGGTTATGAAGTCGTCTTCCGTCATCTTCAGCAATCTTCTTTATTTTTTCTTTGGTTATTTTCACATAGCGTCCCCGGTGTAGATTTTTATTGCAGATTTACCACGGGGCATCAACTATATTTCTAATATTAGGTTTTTAAACCTTTGGAAGGTAAGCAACTTCTTTGAGAAGTGCAGGTCCATAGTTATAAACCATTCCACATTCGTTCGAGTATTCGTATACTAGCATCTTGTTTTTAATAGTGAGTTGTGAGCTTCTTCCTAGTACCTCCGCTTTTTTGAAAATATATTACTTTACACTTTAGTTTACCATTCATATGTGGTCCTGAAGAATATCTACCGATTTATGTTAATTTTGAAACGTCAGTTGTTGGTCTAAATATCTATTTTGTATATTAAATTTTGAAGATTTTTGACCGCCTCCCTACTAGTAACGCAGTGTGGTCTGCAAATATCGCAAATGTATCCAGTTTAATATGTTCTATGTTACAATGGGTGTTATACGTACAATGCTAGTCCCAAATTACTGCTTTGAGAGACACCTGCTTCACTCAATCGAAGCTCTCAATTTTCGCTCTGAACGTATCGTCTTCCAGATAGGAGTGCATTACCCGAATATAATGAACCTTTATGTTTTTGCAATGTCTAAAAAAATATCTGAACATATTTTATTTATAATTTTTGAAATAATTGTTACTAATATTGATCTGTACGATTATACTTTATGCAGTGGTTTTTATCGTTTGGATATCATAAATAATTTTGCTGCTCTTTTCCACGTTTTTGTTACGTATTGGATCCTGAATACTGCATTTGATGTTGGTAACATTCACAATAGTCTTTCAATGAAACTGTTGCCATGTTTTTTTCTGTTATCAGGTCGTATTTCGGGGTCTTGTAACAATTTTCATATCCTCTTTAGGTATCTGAGTTCTATTTTTCCTTGGTCTTCACTATTTATATCTCTATCAATATCCTCATCATCGTCAGTTTGGCAAATATTTGCTTTTTGTTGTTCATCAAAAGAATAGCTCAATGGATCCCATTGTGGCCAAGGAGAAGAGGCAGATCGAGAAAGACATGAAGAAACTTATTTCGTTTCTCTACTCAATATAGAGAACTGGAGGACAAAATTTCGAGAAACGAAAGGAATGGAAAATAATAACAAAAGCAGCCAAGACAACCGATAAACTACAAAAAAACAAAAATAGGAAACTAAGAGTAGTCGACCTCAAAAAATGATTTTAAAGCTCTATAAGCGATAGCCATAACCCAAGGGATTGAAAGGTTTGATGATGATGACCACAAGCCTTAAATCCATATCTCAAACGATATTGAATAAACTATGATTTATTTTTGTAATTTGAAAATATAAAGAAAATAAAATCCGAAAAATAATCATTTTCTCACTGTTTTCTGAAATCTGCGCGCCAGTTTAATAAAATTAATTCATAAGAATTACTTCTACATTTATTTTGAAAAACACTGTACAGGTTTTGTCAGAATGAGGAGTAGTAAACATTGAAACCTTATTAAGCACTCAATTTAACTGCCTATTCTACAATTCTCAAATGCTTTTTTCTTATAATTGGACTGTAAAAAAGTGAAATCTCGAAATTACGTTTTCTGAAAAGATTTTATTTCTTGTAAATTAAATTCTGGAAAGTTGAAAAAATGCGCCTTATTATTTCACTTTTATAGGTCTTTGAAGCTGTTTGTAATTTGATTTTGAAATTAATAATTTGTGTATAAAATTAAAGAAGCCATAAATTCATAAAAAATATTAATGAAAAATGGATTTTCATATCAAATATCGAATTTTTTTCTTAACTAAAGGTGAGACTATTATCCATTAAAAAAATTGTTTTCCAATTACGGCGATTACGACATTCTTTGGTGCTTACAACTCATTTTCTTGAGTGTTTACATATTTACCGATAAAATATTGACACATTATTCTGTTTACAAAGCCTACTCTGCAATAAAGTGTAATTAACTCTTATTGCAATTTAGCCGCTATGCTTTTAAAATTCACGTTAAACAGCGTGCAAAGTAGAGAAAATATACGGAAATGTTTCTAGGGCTTTGAAATATAAAATCGATTATCAATTTTGTCATAAAGTCTCTTTATCTTGAAAGGACTGGCAAACTCTTGGCTGTAGTCTAGATTGACTACCTAATAAGAAGAAATTAATGATTTCAAAGTGTTCGTCGACATAAGTACAAAAAAATTTAATATTAATTGTGCTAGTTTTGCGATATTAAAAAAATTCGTAATTGAAATGTATCATATGTTTCAAAAATTATACACGAAAAATTGATAATTTTTTAGATAAAAACAATATACGATTAATCAAAAATTTACGTTATCTAATCAACACATTGTATGACTTATAGTCTACGAATTACTCACTTTTTAAACAATAATGAAATTCATATGTTTCAAAGCATGTGACACATATTTCAACACATTGAGTTCATATGTTTGTAATTGCCTAATTGTTCTGACTAGGAAGACCTGACCTAAAATGGATTTAATTCGAAAAAAGAACATTGCTGATGACATGTCATGACGTTTTGTGGTTGGATTTACGTAGAGGGTTACACAGCAGGCACACTATCTGATCGCAATTTCGCTTGGATTCCATACCACAAAGTGGAATTTGTCAACTATTAGATTTCTAAGCTTTGAACGTGATAAATTCCTAAGCGTATAGATGATTCTCCTCTTATTATTTCGATTTAATAATTCAATACGATAACATATTTAGTTTGCATGTAGAAAACGTATTTATTCCAAAATAAAATTGATAATTGTAAAGGCATTTTATACGAGGAGTGACTATTAAATAACGACACATATTTATAATCACCTACAACATCGCTCCATGGGAATCTTGTTCCAAATAGTACAGGAAGTTTTTTTCCGTCATCGCACCGCTATGTGGTTGTAATTGCTGTGTTGAAATTTTCATGTAAAATTTCCGTAGATGCGTGTTACGTTCCCTTCGAGCGTTGATGTAAACTTTGTTGGGTTTGTTGTGCTAAAGGGCCGCTTGTATATGTCTGTCGATTGATTTTATTACTCTAATTGAATCAAAACATATTACGCGGCTCGGTTTTGGATATTTATTATGTAAACTAGAGTCCGATGTATAGAATATCTTTCATCTTTGTACATCAGCTCAATCACTGACGAATATACTCATTTTGTATAATTGGAAGACTCAATCTTGGAGTTTTTGAGAATTATTTTGAAAAAACAGTAGCTGGTTCTTATGAATTTTTCAACTATATTTTGAAACCGTTGGTATTTCTGAGTAGAGCTGTTAGTATTGGAATACGGTATAAGTTTTCTTTAGTATATATGTTTATTTTGCGTTAATTATTTGTATATAATTAATTGGAATAAACAACTTTTGTATTTTCGTTCACATTCTACTACTACTAATTAATTTGGAATCTGTTCCTTAATTAAATAATATTTTAACAAACTTTGGAAAAATTTTACCAGTGACGCGCTGTCAGAGTTAGTTGTCACTTTTATCCCCCTATTTTTTCCGCCATTGGAGCAAATTCTTTTTTTAATTTTGTTTCAAATTGCCTGATTATGTTTAGTTAAAAAACTAATAACTTTTTATGGAGCTAAAATGAAGGGTGTTGTAGAAATTTGCCTCTAAATAAAAGTCTGCAAGCACATAAGTATTTTACAAATTAATAATTTATTTTTATAATTTCGAATAATGATTAAGAGTGAGTAGTTCAAAACAATCTGAATTTCGAACAAAAATGTATTACAATAATAACAAAATTGGGAATGAAAATAAAAATAATAATAGAACAAATTAAATTTCGACAACACTGTATTACAACAATATGGCAATTTAAAACAAAATTAAAAAATAATTTGCTCCAGTGGCGTAAAAAATAAGGGGATAAAAGTGACAACTAACCCTGATAGCGCACCTCTGGTTAAATTTTTCCAAAGCTTGTTTATGTTAAAATATTATTTTATTAAGGATAATGTTGGTACCAAAATTTGAAAAAAAAATAAAGGAGTTCTTGATTTATGACAATTTTTTGATTTAAAATACACCCTATATCTCAGCATCTCTTTGAAATTCAATATTATTTATTTTTCTTAAGTTTGTTGTATTTCAATAAAGTATATTTTAAGTTTGTGAAACTTTGTTGTATTTAGTAATTTTTTAAAATTGATAAACCCAGCCAAGCAATAATATATAGTTATCATATTGATTCATTTCTATTCTAATGATCTCTGATACTGATTTATTGGCTTCAATGCGAGCGAAACCGCGGATAGAAGCTAGTACTTTATAAAACTAGTGTATACTACAGGCAAATTAAATTTTTTCGTCGCTTAAACAGCAAGTATTAATTCTAAATACGATCTGTAGTTTAAATTTACGGTCATGAATAATATCTATCATCATATATATGTTGGATGAGAAATTTACTTTTATAGGTCGATTTTATGTAAATAATGAAAGTCAGATTTCATGGTTTTTTTATAACCTAAGTTCAAGAAATCGTAAAGTTTCCAACGACTTTTTCCATTTTATGTTAAGCTTTCGGAAGATCCTACAGATTCATCATTATTTCACATTCGCTGAACGTTTCTTTTTTATAATACGATGAAAAATTAACCAGTCAAATAGGAAATGGAGCGGAAGAGCATGAAAATGTGGTTTATGATAAGTATGTTATTCTAATAGAAATATGGAAAAAACGATATCTGGTGTAATGATATGACGAAGGAAAACATGAGCCAGAATATTCAAATAATTTTCAACTATTTTGATCGACTGATTTCTCAATAATTCGAAAATATTTATATTGGGAAAGTTCGGAGCATATAGAAAACTTTTTCCTAAATCACAACCATCAGATAACAAAATATTTTAGTCGTAGTTGAGCTTACAGAGTTAGAAAAAGGGAGAAATGTAAATGTATGCAAGGGATTCCGATTACTACAAATAAACCTTCCACATAATTTCAATAACACAGCTGATATTTCTTCTTTAGGTTTAGGTATATTAAAGTCTCTTACTAAGTCATAAAACATCTAAATTAATATACCAATTGAAGTAATAATTCCATGCATCAGCTATTACTAGTCACTATTTGTGGTAGCTGTTCATTCAGATTCGAATGAGAAGGCACAGGAAAACATTCATTGTGAGTTACTGGAGCGGTTGTTGATGATAGATTTGGTAGCCGAATCTTTTTGACATATTGCCAACCAGAAATTTGGTTGGATTGACTAAAATAAAGTAGCAATCATTGATGTGATCAGAACGCTTCTCCATATTCTAAATACTTCAAACTTAAAATCACATATGTATACAGATACATATATTATTATTGCAATGTAGTCTATAATCTTCTAATGTGCTTTTGCAGATATTACATGAGAAATTTGGCGACCATATTTTTGTCTTTAAATGCGAAGATCAAAATAAGCTTAATCAGCTACACAGCTTTACATTTATGATAAACTGAATTTTTCAGATCTTACTTTGAAGAATTGAGCTCAAATAGTGTTGAGGTTATTTCAACACTTTTTTGCAGAAATTTTAGATCTTACGGAGCACCAATGACGGATCACTGGAAAGCTTTCTCAAAAATAATTGAAAGCGACCTCTATGGCCTCCAAAAGCAAATCTGGCGATTCATCAGAAATCACAGAAAAGAGACCAACGATCTAATTGTACCTAAACATATAACAAAGGAAACCTGGGTCGAATATCTCACAAAACTATACAGTAAAGAGGAAGATGCTATCAAGCGCAACACTGCAGATATAACCTCTAATGAGGATATACAAATAGAGAGCAGAGAGGTAGAATCAGCGATCCAACAATTAAAAAACAGAAAAAGCCCTGGACCCGACAACATTCTCAATGAATTGCTTAAGCACGGTGGCCAACAACTTACCCAACAACTAACCAAACTGATTAGAAATATCTTTACATACCACAGAATACCTGATGATTGACGAACAAGCACCACCATTCCTATGTTTAAAAAGGGAGACAAAAAATGCCAGAGAATTACAGAGGCATAAACCTTTTAAGTACAACATTAAAACAACAAAAATAATAGCAAACAAAATAAATAGTATTATATCTCCGTCGGATGAGCATGAGGATGAGGATTTAGAACGGGAAGATCATGCACTGATGCAGTGTTTGTTATAAGACAGATTGCAGAGAAGTCGATCGAATACAAAAAACCAGCCTACATGTGTTTCATAGATTTGCAAAAAGCATTTCACCGGGTTCAGTTAGAGGATGTTGTACATTTATTCTACGACAGAACGACAGACATTTACCCCATACCTTAATCAAAGTCATAGAGAATCTATACAGCGCGAACAAAATCCAGGCCAAGATCGACAAGGAGCTCACCGAACTAATCCCTGTGGAAAGAGGAATACGACAGGGCGACTCACTGAGTCGACTCTTTTCAACATAATTTTGGATGAAATAATAAAGCAAGTACGCAGATTGAACGGATACATAATGGGTGACCGCACTATCACAATCCTGTGCTATGCTGACGATGCTGTGCTGATTGCAGAAAACGAAGACGAGCTCCAAGGGCTGCTATATCACTTTAATTGCACAGCAAAATCTCTAAATATGATGGTTTCTGCCTCCAAAACAAAAAGCCTGACAACATTAAAAATACCTCTTAGATGCAAGATGGTCGTATACGACAAAATAATGCAGCAAGAAATGAAATTCAAATATCTGGGAATAGAACTATCCGGATATGGTGATATTGAGTCAGAGGTAAGACAGTAAATAATAAAAGCAGCAATAGCAGTCTGAACGACACTATATGGAAAAGTCAAGAACCTACAAAACTGTAATCAGACTCATAATGACGTACACAGCAGAAACTCGGTCTGATACAGCAAAAACAAAAAGGCTTTTGGAAACAAGCGAAATGAAAGTCTTACGAAAAATTACTGGAAAAACGCTCCTAGATAGGGAATGTAGCGACGACATAAGGCAGAGTGGAAAATATTAACTAATGGGTACTGAGCAGAAAGCGCGAATGGGACGAACACATAAGTAGAATGAGCGAGAAAAGAACATTAACGATAGCACGAGACAAGTCACCACTGGGGAGGAGAAGGCAATCTGTTACAGATTGCCTTCTCCGCCTGTTAAAGATCCCCTCTAACCAACTGCGCATTAGTTGAGAATCGTGGTTCTTGTAATGCATGGTATATCTGGCATTTGAGAGTATACTCGTCTAGACCAACAGACTTCACATTTGGCCGCCAAAAAGTTTTTCGCATGGCCGAAAGGGAAAATAAAAACTTGACAGTTTGGTAGTAATTTTCGGCATCGACTTGTCTTAACAGTTTCCTAAGAATCGGTTTTCATTTTGTGTAGAGTATCGAATAAGTTAGGGCGTCTACATCAATTATCTACATGTCCCTTCTCTACATAGGGCTCGAGTAAAGATAATATTCGTCTTGGGTAGTAAAAGGGTTGAAATTGTTGTTACTGAACCATTATATAGTTTCCTTTCTAAAATATATTTTTTACGAATTGAGCATTTGGTTACGTTTAGTTGTAGACAATCAGAAAATATTCATTTAATAACAAACTTTGTGCTATTTAGAAAAGAAAGGGTTAATATAATGTTGATTTACTGACAGGTATTTATGCCAATAAAAAAAAATGAGTGCAATTGGTGTTTTTCCATCAAAAAAAGGCACTTGACCATTCGTCCGCTGAAACAATTTTTTGGAAATCTACTAAATAAATATTTTTATGAATTTCTAGTTCAGTAAGGGCAAAAAATAATTACTTCTGTGGGTTCAAAATGATTTCTGCTTCTTTTCATCATAAGAGAGAAATACATAGAAGAGAATTAAATGCATATTAGAATAATGTGACACCTTTTTCTATTTAAGATTCTACACCTACGAATGGCAGATGTTATCTCACGTGTGATAATAATACTATTGACTGTTTCTAATTTTTCATACTTTTAACTGAAAAGAAGGCCACAAGAAGAACTATTCCAATCAACACTTATACTATATAAAATTTCATGCAACTAGTTTGATAAAAAATATTCATTGTTTTAACTGCTTCCCTTTTGTAATTTCTTTTTTGAATTTATTTGACTCGGAGTTTCTATACATCACTATATCTGACAAGATATGAGCTGTAATTATCTTCATCAATATCAGTTTGGTAGCTATCCAATATTGGTCGACTTCTTATTTTGTTGTCAATAATTTCAAAGAAAAATCCTTTTGAAAAAAAGCTTTATATCCAGGCTTTGTTGAGGTCTTCGGGGATATAGATTCCGAGCTTAGCACTAAATTATAATTAAGTTGAGTTCTGGAGGCGTTCCGAGCCGTCTTTATTTCAAGAAATGGTTTCGAGAGCAAGTGAAATATAGTATAGAGTACAGCGTAAGTAAAAAATACATTTACTTTTAGTTTATTTCATTTCCAGGGACAAGATGAAATGTGAAATATTTCACTTGAACATCGATTGCTTGCTCTGTTTCTCTAATGAAAAACAAAAGAAAGCTCCTTCATTCCGTTACCGAACCGAGAAAAAAAACTATTTTGTATTTACGGTGCTATTCAGTTATTGACATAGAAATAAAAGTTGTGAAATATTTCTTTTCAATTCATAGAATCTATTTTCGATATATAGTGCTGGAGGTTTTTTTCTGTTAGCTTTTTTAATCCTTTTAACCTCGACTTCACCTTACGAAACATATAAAAATAGCACTACGCATAATCCGGTAATTAAAGTGAGACAGTTAACTAGAATATTCAAGGGAGATAATATGGAATAAGCCGATGCACTTCCAACTCCTGCAGCTCTAGTAATCGCACGGATACTCTGATTAGATTATTATTTTTTTGATATTGTTCAACGTTAAATTACCCAACAATTCGTTGCTCTAAAGTGAAAAACAAACAAATCTGATGCGAATGAAGCCCACGACTATACCGATTTGTTGACAGTAGCGAGAAGCCCTGCATTCGCGAGAAAAGATTTTGGAATGAACTGGGAGCAATCTGATTGAGTCTAATACAGCAAAGACACATGTTGCTGTATTTACAAAGAAGGTTGGCACTGCAGTTCAGGATTTGGTCCTGTCTGGACATGAAATATCACCAACCCCAGCCTATTTGGTCCAGAAATATGTCCTGGAATAGTCACGTGACGAAATTAGCTGAAGCAGCTTTACATAAATTTGGATCTGTATACTCCTCAACAGCTTCTAAGTCTCTACTAGATTCGTTCATCTTTGGAGTGATGTTTGTACAAATGGAGCTCGGCTCTAAGGCACATCCTGAAGATATTCGACTTGATAAAGAAAAGAGAGATATAGGCGATGCAGAGTTGACTAGAAACTTGGACAACTTAGGGTATAGAAGGTCGCCGAACCGACTTTGTTTTATTGATATTTCCACGGTAGATGCTTCGAACTGTCCAGCATCATACTACCAAGAGCAGTATTTGCAGGACCTAATCGACAGGCAGACATGGCTTATGAGCACTGACTTCGCCTGTAGACGCCCAGAAAGTCAATTTAATCCTTCCTGTGGAGAAGAGCAAGTGTGTGGAATCAGCTAGCAAGACTCGTATTTTCAAACTCGAGTATAATAGTATTGTTTTTTTCATAAAAAAAAAACAGTATCTTTAAACATATGTACTTAATTTTATAAATAACTTCTTGGTGAATAATATTAAAAATATCTTAACGTCACTATTTACTCCTAAGATGGAAGCTAGACTTTGGGAAAACTTTCGCATGGCTTTTCAATTTCTTCTAATAAATTAAACTCAGTTAATTCACACAACTTCAATTTGTATTTGCTTAAAATCAAAAAGAGGGATGACCTGAGCATTTACCGTTGTCGGTGGTTTTCGGCCACGCTTTTAGCAATTGTTACCGGTGATTGTAGATTGAATTGTAGATCTGAGCATGTGTAATATAAAAACAGTCTTCAATGCATTAGTATTCAGAAAGTTTAAGGCTAGGTCTTTTTATGAAGCTCTCAAGTTTCTCATATCATAGTGAACATTAGTGTCTCTCAATATCTCTATTCAAACTTCAAACAAAAGTTATAAAATAATGACCTTAATCTTTTGAAACTTCCCAATGAAATAGTGTGTCAGCCTTGGTACAGAATAAATTTATTTACGTTGTACCTTCCATTACGTCTTTTTCGATTCACTAAACACTAAAGTCACATAAATTATATTAAAAAAACAGTTGAATTATTATCTCATGATGTAATAATTTTTTTATAATTGCCTAAAGTATAAAAGTTTGTATTATCCGTATTAACTATTAAGTTTTTTTATTCTCGTTGGTTCTACCTAAGCTTCAGTATTGTTTTTGGGAGATTAATAAACAATAAGACGGTTAATTAGTAGCAGTGAAGGGATTAGCATGAATACACCTGGGACCTAGAGAAATATTTTCAACGTATTGGAAAGCTTTGGACTTTCTCTACTTGCTGTAAATTTGTATCATGCTTTTCAGGTATTATATGTTTTGAAATATTAATTCAAATTTCGACCAATTCCTCAAACTTTTCTCAAGTATTCTTCACCATAAACTTATTGTCATAATTACCGTTGAATTTCTTGTAAAATTTACGACGGTGACTGGATTTGTCGCCTCGTTATACGGGAAAGTTTCGAATTGCATTAATTCATCACTTGAATAAGCATTTATTTTCACGGATTCACGTAATGTTGAAGATTCCTTTTCTAATTTTATTTGACCTAAGAAGGTGGAAATCGGTAAGTGAAATAGGAGTACTCTGTCTTTTTCATTGAATTTGATTTGCCTCACGCGTGTAGCGTGCGAATTAAATATTTTTATCTTCATCTACAAGAGTTGGATTAAATAATATATTTATCATCTAGGAATATTCCCCGATCTTTCTTAAATTGTTATATTTTAAACGACAACGGTTTGATCTTGATCTCATTTCTTCTAAGGCCCAATACACACGGAGCAACAGAGAAGAAATTGAATTCAAAAGTAACTGAAGTCACCAAATGGTTGCCAACTGATTAGTGACATGTCTCTGAACACATAGCAGACTCAATTGTGACCGAAACCTGACTGAATAAAAAGTAAATTGTTTACTCTCTTGCTTTCTTGCTTGCTTTCTACATAAAAAAATTACAAAGGTACAAGAAATAAAAACAAAATTAATGAAATAAAGACAGTAATTTCACTGAAACAAATTACTAACCTGTTGAAGTTATTAGATTTGAAACAAAGTAACCTTCGTCTATTTAAACCTTTGAAATACGGGTGATTCAAGTTGCCAGCGAATCAACAGGTAAAGTTTCTTTAAATCGGTTGCCAACGCGTTACCAACTGAATGAAAGCCAGTTGCCCTGACTATAATTTAAATAAAAAGGTTGCTGCTAAGTGATTTGAGTCAGAAACGACTTTCTTTTGAGTTGATCCGTGTGTATTCGGCCTAAGATGCATTTTGCAAAGATAGACAAAATCAATAAAGAAAATATTCCAAGCAAAGAAATATGAATCAAATGAGAGTCATAGCTAAATTCTATTTTGATGCAAAAGAAGAGATTTTTGAAAATGGCATAGTAAGGTTAGAAAAGGGTTGAACTGTTTGTCTTGGTTTCATTTTTGTTGTTCACTTGATTCAATATTTATCGATCAATTATTTGTTATTGACAGTAATAGAAACATTGGAAAAAATTTGTCATTATAGTGAAAAATTAATTGAATATTTTCAAAAGTGATCTTTCTTGAAGTAATTGGGTATTCCTACTGATGGAGTTCAACAAATATGTGATATTTCTTGATTTTCATCCTTGGATTGCAGTCTAGACATTTTTAGCGTACCATAAAACATTATGACTTTTAGATTTCGAAACTGAGCTTTTCTATACATTTTCTGAATGGGTTCAATTAGATAGTCTTCATAATCTCATTGAGATTTTACGATAAAATGATTCAAATATCTTTAATAACAATTTTTTATTTAATTCTTCTTCCACCTTCATGACATTCCAATATATTTGTAACAATTTCATGGTAGTATGCGGCTTCAGTGTCTGTTAAATTAAAAACCTATTATTCCTTTATAAAAGCTGTAATTTCGTACACTATTGTATTCAGAAACAAGCAATTGCGATGCAATTTGTCAAATAATATATCAAAGTGACCTTTATTGGTAAACTTTTCGAGTACAAATTGAAAATTGTTATTTAAACTTGAGGAAACAGGGAAAAGTATTAAAATAGGCGAAGCGAGATTACCCACATGCTGAGTACGGAAACTTGAAGGACATTTATTTACTGCAAACGTGTTTAGGGCAAATATTTTATGTCAGCTATTAATATGAACTTTAAAGAAAATGGTTAAAGTCGTAAGTTTTAGAGCACTGGTTCTTCATAAAATCCTAATTTTGAGTTTTTTGTTTTTACGAAGAAGAGAAGAGGTCGAGGTTTATAACTTTATTTATGAAACTGTGATTAACAGAATTACTAAATAACTTTGGAAAAGAACATGATTTGGAGTAGGCAAGTTAATGAAGATAACCAAAGAATGCAATATACCTGGTATATACAAAGATTGTACACTTTTTTAATCGATAAAAGGTTTGTACTGCTTGTACTCCAAGGAGATGGTATGCTACAAGTTAACTGTATCGCATTACTGGAGTTATGGTATGGGGTCACTCAAGTTTACCTTCAGTCATCGTCAGAGGCAGAGTAAATACACATCCTTCCATTCAAGAAATATTGAAAGCTTATTTGGGTTACCAAAATAATTACCGGTTAGATAAACCACAGACTATTTCTACCAGGCAAATTCAATTACATTTAAAATTCTCCGATTTCTGCGATTAAACATCAATAGAAGGTGAAGAAATTTACATCGTTCCTAATTATGTAAGAAATCGTGGAAAGAGGGGAGAAATATATTAAATTTTTTCACTCCACTCTGTTAAAGAGTTGATTATAACCATGTACAAAATATTTCAATCACTTTCTATGTGTGTTCTTCTTAAACAACGATATTTCCCAATTAGACTCTTTTCTTAATTTCCGTATTTCCCTCAAATATTTCAGTATCTAACAAAGTGTATCTTCTCTTTTAAACACTACTAATCTACGGTCATGTTTCGCATGAAAACCATCCAATTTTCCACAATTTTTTTTCAATTTATCGTATGTAAATTTCCCTTTTCATTAAGTGAAGACTTGAAATGAAGATCGAGCTAAGTGTCAGAATTATTATGTTGAGAAATCTATGTTATTTATCTTCTAAAAGGTGAAAGTGAAACTAATCAAGGTCAAATATGAGGAATATCTAAATGAAAACCTAACTAACTAACCCAACATAAACTAAAGGAGGCAGTATTAAATTTAGCAGAAAAACCGCGTCCTATAACAAAAATTCCGAACAGAGGCTTCAAACGAACTTATTAGTGGAATGAAAGAGTTAAAGGGAAGAAATAATAAAAAGGAATGGAAGATTTACTTGTCTACAAAAAAGTACAAGAAATAGAAAAAACAGAGGGAGTCAAAGAAATTATCAAAGAACGAAAATAAAAATCATTAGCTGAGCTATGAGGAGAATGCCTATTTCCGAAGTAATTTTGGCAGGTATGGAAGCCTGTATTCCTTTTTCCTTCAAGAAATTTGAAGATAACATCCATTGTTCGAAAAAAAACTGTATTTGAGAAATGAACAAGTCGATGGTGCTCAAATCCTAGTGCCAAAAATCGTATAAAATTTATTGTTTCGAGCAGACGATAGAAAGTTGTAAGTAACTATATAAAATTAACAAACATCTGAGTTGCTAAAATGGATCGAGGTCTGTAACATAAGCTGTCAGATAAGTCGGAAATTCCACCTTTGACTGGAGAAGATTGGTTAATCGCAGTGATCGCAAAAAAGTTAACTTGTCGGGCCGTTTGTTTCAAACTCTTGATTCACCGGGAAGACTACCACCCAACCACGCGACTTACTCATTGGGTTTGAAACTAAGATTGCAATCCGAATCGACTTTATATTCATAGACACATGAAATTGGATTATATTTCATTTAGAGTTCACAATTTTTATCATTTATTGGACTACAATTATATTGAATCGATCACTAATTACGTAAGCTGGCAAACTTCTTACAGATAAGTAGGTAAATCACCATATTATTGTGAATATTTTAGGAAACAATTGAAAATATAATGTAACATAAAAACAAACAAGGATACACAAGGGGATAAAAGAGCTAGACAGGTCAAGTAGACTAGCATACAACCACCCGGACGACATAATAACGATCGCAACTAAGGCAGAACATAATATAATAAAAGGAGAAAGAGTAAGTGTGCGTTCACATTGGCAATGCTCAAGCGGTGAGCGTCGAGCGATGCCACTCCAGCGATCTTAAAAAATCTCAACGCCGCTCGTGCTTCTATTTTGGGTCATCGTCTTTGTGGTGCGCTCATGTTCATATTTTTATTTAGTATGGAGTCGAAGTGCGACCAATCTATACGTTCTAGTTTTAATAAATTAATAAAATTGGGACTTATTGGAATTGGAATTGGAACATAAAAATGACGATATAATGAGTAATCCTGACTATCACTTTCTGGTAAGCTTATTACCGTATTTTTCTAAATTTGATTCCTTGGAAAAGCTTCAAGTGAGGGCACGTCTTCAAAATGTTATGATAGATGCCTTCCAAATAAAAAAAAGGGACATATTGGTCCTCAACAAAACCAGCAAGGGTATTCAGTGTCCTCACGATATGCTTTAGAAACAAACTCTCAACAAAATCAACAAGAATATTCAGCGCCTCCAGAATATTCTTCAGAAACTTATCCTCAAGAAAACCAACAAGGATATTCTGTGTCTCTAGAATATTCTTCAGGAACACAAGCTTGTGGATTGCAAAACATCCATTACCAGTTATAAGCATTATTTTTTTCCGTTTTATTGTATTTCCTATAAACGTATGATAAACATGCAAATAAAAATGCATAACTCTTAACTTAGTGTAAAATACAACCTTTCTGGCGGAGAAATAGGCTTTTTGAAATTAGTTGTTTTCTTTTGAAGTCAATGCTTGATTTTTCCCAGAATGGAACCAAACGTTTCCACTGACATTCTTAAAAGCTGAAAAAATCTTATTAGATCATTGCGGAGTTCATGGTAAAGGTGATGGAATTCGTCATAAGTAAGTCTATTTCTATTAAGTTCATGAACGCCTTGTATTTTTTGCTTTTCTTTAAAATTAGCGTTCGCAATCGAGTACTTTCTATAAGTAATAATCGTTTGGATACCAAATTCATCAAGGCCTTTTGGTTCGAAAGCTAGAAAATACCTAAAATGACGCTTAACCAATTTGAACAGGACAACGCGCGTGATGACATCGCTCTACGTTCACCACTTGAGCGTCGCCAATGTGACACACTAAACGTTGGCTTGGTAAGAGAAATGGGTCAACGATACGAAAGGGAAGTAAAAACACGGATTAATGAAGACAGTTAGACGTAAGGCACCAACGATGACTTGGGGAACGACACGAATACATGAACGACTATTACAAGATTTAAGTTAAGACAAACTAATGGACACTGCGCACATTGTGTGACAATTCTATCTGAATTTTTGCACTAAACATGACAACACATTAATTATGGAAAATTTTCCATTCAATATAAATTTTTTTATTTATATTAAGAGCATAATTTAACACATCTCAAGTATTCATATTTATGACACTTTAGCTTCCAGAGAAGTACCTAAACTATCAATATTTGATAAGGTTAAAAAGTTAATAATATACAGTTAATAATAGTTAATATTTCTGGTATGATTTACTTTTTTATTATTTTGTACGGCTGGAGATGCTTCCGTCATTGAATAAACAGTCATGATGCTTCAAGTGAATTCCAATTTAGTATCCTGGTTTCCCAATTATATATATTTTAAATCATATTATTATCGAATACTAAGTGAAACTTTGGTTAAAATTAGATGAACTTGTAGTAGAAGCAATAAACTATTAGTTTATTAATGAAATATTCTAGATTATAATAAAAAACTCCAGCACAAAGTTAGAGATAATGCATGTTCACTGCAAAGTAGAATTTAATTTATAACCTATGTTTCAAACTAACTGAAACTAATAAATAATTCTAACGTTGTATAGTCGAATATCCTAACTTTTAGTCCTTCCTTTGCAAACAGTTTATCGACTAAATATGATAAAACCCCGTTATGGTCTGAATTTGTACATTGTTCACGTAGAATTTTTTTTATGTCGACTTAAAGTATTTTTGCAAAGATTCGATTAAAGTTGTTGAGAGAGCCCATTCTATCCGTTGATAATGTTCAATAGAAAATATATTGAATCACACATTTTGACGAAAAAGAAAATATGGGACAAAAATTCTGTTCTCTTTTAGCATTATGAGAATTTTAGTCGGTGAGCTGATCAAAAATTTATAAAACAAAATCAGAAAAAAATTATAGCTCCTTGAATTTATTAAATTAATATACTCAGTATAAAGAAATAATCTTTGGGTATTGCAAAATTGCCATGGAATTTTTAATAAGTAGATCTAGAAATTTAAAGATCTTCAACAATTTTGGGTGTGATTATGATTTATCACATAACAAGGGCGGAAAGTGACATTTAACATACGAGTGGGAATGTTTTCGAGAGTGTGTTTATCACTGTCCAGTAAGTTATTACATTATTATCTATATATTATCACAATGTAATAAACTTTTTGATTAAAGTCACATATTTTCAAATTAACTATTTGTTTTCAACTCCCTTAATATTTTCTCGATGAAACATTCGAAGTATTTTTAGCCTCTACTACGTACATTTTACTGATAATTCATCACTTAAAATTATATTGGCGATAATGTTTTAATAGCATACAGCCCCTTAGGTATGTAGCTATTTATTTCAATTCTGGAATTGCAAAACAATTCAAGAAAGAAGTGAATTTCAAATATGTTAGTCCTCGGGCCCTCGACCAGTTTTTTTGATGATGACCAACAAGCTGGAAATTTGTAAATAGCTTGTTTAGGTCAAGAGCAACAACATTTTCGTTTGCGAAAAACTTGGATTTTGCGCCATTCGCCCCGTAGAGGGCGGTAAACATGTAATTTGGGCAAGTTACCAATAATTAATTACCAACTGGTTGATATTGATTTCAAATGGGAGATTATTCATTATTATTATTACCTCAAAGAAATTTGGCCGACAAAAATAAGGTGCCATTCCCCCTGTCCGACAGGCTAATTATGTCAGTTTATTAATGGATAATCAGCAAGCTGATTTTCTGAGAATTCGAAGGTTAATAAATTAAAAAACCATGTAGGTACTCATGTTGTCCGACGTATAGCGCGCGCCATAAAGGGAGTCCGACACTTGGAACCCGCGTTTTTAACAACCAATGCATTACTGATTACCAACAGGATGATTTTTTTTTACTTCATAACCTATTAAGTTCATTGGCCGACAAAAATCATGGGACAAATTGTTTAGATAATTAAAAAACACAATTGCTTTTTTATCCAGTATAATGGACAAAATGTATCTTCATTTTTGGCTTTTTGTCTTCATCTACTTAGTTTAAAACAGCTGAATGTGAATATATTATTATTTTCAATAATAATTAAAACTAAAAATGATAAAATTAAGTATTTTTAGCTTTCTTAGCTCAGTTTTTGGTTCGACGAATTCAGGTTGAAAATGAATTTATTTATTATTATTTTATTACTTTCCAAAATATTTTTCATCCACGTCGATACACTTTTGCATGAGTTTAAATCAATTGTCGAAGCATTCTTTTCATTCCGATTGAGGTACCTCCAAAACAAGTGATTTAAACACATCAACCTCTTTTTTAGATATTGATTTTTTCGAACATATGGCAAATAATGCAGTTGTACCATATTGAATTTACCTTGCTCTAATAAAACGGTGCCGACAAGTCCAGTTATTCTGAAAAAAGAGTGCGCGAACAACTTTTTTTGGATTTGGCTCGTCTTGAGTCGATTGCTGCTAAGTTTCGGATTCATAGGCATAGATTCATGATTCGTCGCCAATCAGATCTTATAGACGTCTTTTGAAGCATTGATTGACATTTTTCAGCATCTTTTTGCACCAAACGACACGAGCTTTTTTTGTCAAATTATGCGGTATCCAGCGCAAACAAAGATGAATATTTCAAGTATCTGTAAACAACTCAAATAGCACTCGTAAGACAATTCGTTCTGAGTACGTTCAATATTAAAAATGTCAAACTTTATGATGGTGATGTAAGATTTGACATGTTGCCATATGTCGAAACTAAATTACCAATTCTCGTTTTAAAAACTGTTTACCGCGAAGCTTTTTCGACATCTCTTTTAATATTAGTTAGATAATCAAAGTTCCAATCCCTCTTTTTCAATTTATTTCGGATTCTTCTTTATTGTTATTTTATAATAATAAATTTAAACATTTCTTGTTTCAAGTTAAAAATATTCTTGTTTACCTTTAGGTTGCTTTAACCTCATACGATTAGTTTGCATATTTTATTTTGTATATCATCTGATCTTACATAGTTTTCATTTGTTATTCTTATTCTACTCGTCCATTCTGTAGTTTTTTACACGTTTTCTCATTTGTGTCTTTCCACTATATATTATATTTTCTGCTTATGTAGTATTTTTTCGAAATATTTTACTTATCTGTCCACTTTGAGCTACAAAGTGTTCCTTAACACTTTGTAGCTCATTTTTTTCTGTATGTTCTTTTCTTTCTATCTGAGCAACTTTTTGGTATTTACGCTGAAGTCCTAATATTTTCTTCTACTTTTTGGAGATTCCATTTTCAGTACGCTCAATATTACTGACATCTTTTTATTAATTTCTCCCAGTCACTCCTCAAAACACCATCTTCTATTGTTCATTTTCTTGATTCGTTCTAATGTCTTTTCTGCGACATTTTCATTCATTAATTTTTTTATTTGCATCCACTCATTTTCCATTTTTTCATTCTCTCAATTCTTCTAAATTATTTCTGTATTTATTTTATGACTTATTCTAATATCTTTATTAACTAGTTTTGAAATAATTGAAGATGATGTTGATGTTTACTGATTTTAGCATCTGCAACTCTGACAATCCATATAATCGCTACTAACTTTGTTCTCTTTTTATTAGTATACGTTTTTCGGCGTTCCCGTCTGTTTTTTGATATGTACTTATTAACTTTAAAAGTTGATACAGTCTAATAATAAATTGCGGTCGTAAAATTTGCTACGTCCGATGACAGTATTTGGTTTTCAGTTTTATCTCTTGACATTGCTGTGAAAGATTTGTGGACGGAATTGCGTCTATATCTAAGATTATAGGTATTCCCACAAAACGAGAGCCAGAAGAGAGATCAGGTGAACTGATTGCCATTCCAGTGACCTGGAAAGTTGAAAAAATAGTTGATCTTTTGAAATATTTTCAATCTAGTAGCGTGACAATGATATATTCGTGAGTGCGATTACAGATTGTATCATTTTAAGGGAACTGGAGGTTATTTCCACTAATACATTGGTAAATTTGGAAAGTTTTTCACGCTACTATTATATCCGGATATAAATGGGCTCTCCTACATATCTGAACAGAAGAAAATTGTTGTTTGTAAAATGGAATATCTATCAAATAACACTGAGCAACAAAAATGGATTTTTTTATATCGCATAATATTCGACGAAATTCGAGTTTTTGTATCAGGAAAATTGATTTATTTTGGATCAAACGACTCGATTCGTTTGTTGGGTTTTCAAATTTAAAAATATTCAATGACAGTCTACGGATAATAAATATGAACTTAAACGATCGCATGATGATTACGATGAAAGAAAGTAAGATGAAAGAAATTTTAACATTAGATTAACTTTAATCAAAAATAGGATAGGTTAGAAAATCTGAATATCTTGGCAAGATTACATAACGCAATTAAGATACAGTTGCGACTTTCACGTGGTTGGGGTAGTATGCAGCATTAATGGAAATTTGTATGAGTAGGAAGTCAACGAACAGCACTCCCCGTCGGTCCCAGAATACAGTACCCATAATATTACCCGCGGGTGTCTGACACTTTCTTTTTCCTCCACTCTTTAGACGACACTTTGCTTTCGCGAGTGTAATAGTGTAACCATGTTTCATCTACTTTTGAAGATTCGCGTTGAAAAAATCGTCTCCATCCGCCTCGTATTGCGTTATCAAGTGGCGACAAACTTGCTCGAAGTCAAACAGTTTGGGAGCCTATAGCGTCGTTATTTTGTAATATTGAAAGTATTCGTAGATGATAGACTCTACACTACTAATACTAATGCTGACTTTATTCAAAATTCATTCTACAGTCCTCCAAAAGGACGCGTTATTTAATTGTATTAAATTGTATTAAATTAATTAATTTAATTGTAGAAGATCCATGTTTAATTTTACTTCCGATGGAAATGGTACAGCTGTAATTACTCATTTTTGTTTTAAAAATATAAGCGACCAATTTATTTTTGATTATAACTCCTTCAATTTTGGTCCAATTTACTTTTATAGGTGTTCATTTCGAGGGTCTTTTTGATTACTACAAAAATTTTCATAACCATTATGAACGTAAAATTAACCTCCTTTCCGTTATTTGAAGTTGAACCCATCTAATCGAGTATTCACCTCAAAATGAGTCCCCTTCCACTAATCATAATATTGATTTGTATTGTTGTATTGGATGTAGAACATTTTATAAAGAATGATTTTCTTTATTTCTTATAATTGTGTTTATCACACTTTTTTTTAATAAAATGCGTAGTTTTTGAGTTATTCGCGAAAAATGCTTTGAAAACGTGTTTTTTTACTCAAAATTTCAAATTTTTGATATTTTTTGTCTAGAATTTGATTCTCTATCGTTTTATGTTTTGAAGGGAAAGGGTTGATGCGCTCGTGACAGGTTATTTTTCCACTAAAGTGGATTTTCGAAGTTACCGAAATAAAACAAACCAAAATATTAGTTAGAAAAAGAGCTACATTTTGTTCTTCACATTTTTTTTGTATCTTTCAAAGTTTCAGAGTTATTATGCAACTATTGCAATAGTTTTGAAAAATGAAAAAGACGTTTTCAACTTTTACCGCACATTTTTCAAAACATACGTATTCTAAACCGGTCTAACTTCAGTATCGTATGAATAATACCGAAATAAAACTAATTTCAAAAGATCCACGTTTCATTTTACTTAAGGTGGAAATGGTATAACTGTAACTACTCATTTTCGATGGTCAACTTCGAACGCCTTGGTCCATTTAAATGCAGCAGACCTCAGGCACCCTCTATCGAATTGATTTCGTAAACTCTGATGAATTTGTTTGTTTTCAATGCCTTCCCACGACAAAAAAACGAATGACAATACAAAATATAGTACAAAACGAATGGAACGTGAGTTCGTACTCGTACATTTTTCACAATATTAAGAAGCTACATTATTTCCTTATAATCATACTCTATTTCCTAGTTTTTCCGAAATTATGTATTAACTGTTAGAAATACGTCTAAATTGTCGAGAATATCGAAAACTTCGCTAGAAAATAAATATTCAATTTTGTTTTTTTTTTCATCAAAAATTTGAAACGTGTGAGTTGTTTCTCGTATTTCTTTATTGTAAAACATGATTCAGTCTCCATATATATGCATTTTTAACGTTACAAACTACTAAGAGAAAAGAAAGACGTTGATAAGTGACTTCCATTTATTTTCTTCCATTCTAATATACAAGCTATGTCAATGTTACTTGGATTTTCGAAGGTTGCACTTAACATTTATAATAAATAATTATTTGTAGCAATATACTATACTTTGTTCTAAGTAGAAATTTTACGCTGTTTTCTTTCCACTTACATCTAATAGTCTATAGACTAGGCATAAAGTCATTATGTACAATTATTTTTCATGGAAATTTGAATAGAAAATTATGTCGCTGTGAATATTATTTGAGCATTTATAATTACATAATTAAGAGAAGGTTTAATTTAATCAGCAAGAGAAGTTTCATATGGCACTTGAATTGCATATTTCAAACGTCCAATTTAGTAACGTTTTCAAAGAATAAAAAGAATATCGTTATCGCTATAGTATACAAACTATCTCTGAAAGGATTTTATCTATTGCAGACATTATTAGTCCGATTGCTTGATTGAACAGTGTATTTTAGCTTCTAACAAATTCTTCATTACAAGTACTACTTTCAATCAAATATGACTTTCTTATTTATCAATAGATAACAAAGACATCGCTGTAATCGGTAATAATTATTTGTTGACAATACAAATAATCATCGATAACATGTCCAGGTTTAATTCAATTATTTAAACATCAATGAATTAATTCTACCTGAAACATTCACTTCTGATTAAATATATATTAGTTTTTTATCGTTTCAATACATTATATTATTTAAAACTATGAATTTAATAAATGAAATAATAAAAATAGATTCTTTGTTCATTAATCTACATAATTTTATAATAATTGGAAAAAAAGATTTTTTTCCAGATTATGAAATGTATGAAATCAAATAATCGCTGTTTGTATATTGTTATGACACTGATAAGTACTCATTTTTATTAATAAATATTATTGAAATCAACATTGCAGATTATGTGTCCGAGATACCACTAGAGTTAGCATGAATTTTATTGCCAAGGCAACATGTGAATACGCTTACAATTGTTTTATGAACTATTATCAAGAAAAAACTCGCTTCCGATTTAAAAATGTGAGATTTGCATAGTTTTTTGATTTATCTAAACTGTTGCTTACTTATAGTTTATATTATTGTTATAAGATGCCGCGATTTTCTCTAATGTGACATCTATAAACCAGAGAAGCTCAACTCAAACGTGTAATACTCTCAAGAACCAATACGGTTGTGGAGAAAAGTTTATGCAAAGAAGTCTTTCCAATATAAACATCAACCAATTTAATTACAATCTACATGTGCAAGTTTCAGTAGAAGGTCGCTATAAATTATTATGATATCAATTGTTCGCTGTATTTCCTCTCTAATCTTAGTACTTTTGTTCATTGCTTCTAACGTTTTTAGTCTCAATAATGAAAGTGATCTTGGCTATGAAGCCATGAATATGAAATCTTCCATGTAAGTCAGTTCTCAATGTAAGACTTGTTTAGCTAGAAAATAAATTGCTGGCAATACAAAAAAAAACAAAAACTATTGCTTTTTTTGAAGCGTGAAACTGTGAGTTGTATACCAAAAACGTCCAGAGTACAAACGGCAGACTAAGTAACCACACATTCATGGAAAGCTTCAGATGAATAATATCAAATGGCAAAAGTGATTTCAATGTAGGGCATGTCGTAGAAATGATTTGATTCGTTTTTGTTTTTGCGATAAACGACAAAAGATTTGTTGCCTACCTAGTAAAATACCTAAAACTGAAAAATCGCGAAGAATTTACCAGATATAGGCGTCAGCAACCGTATTAGTGGAAAGCGGCGATTATTCGCTCACTCTGAAAAGACACGGATGATGGCGTTCTACCAACGTAGCAGAAAGATACATCGAAGAATCCATACAAAGAAAAATAGAAGTATAACATAAATTGTTCGACTTTTCTTCAGGAAAATTAAAACATCTTCGAACCGTCTGCTTCAACATTTTTAGTTCTGAAGGGATTAAACTTCTGTGATAATACTAATGTTAGTATCAATACCAACGATTCCTAAATGTATCAATTATGTGGTTGTTGTTTCCAGAACAGTGTTCAAAATTTTCCGTGAGCTATTTTGAAGATGAAAATTTATTGGATTCGTAAGTAACCAGCGAAGTGAGTTTTGGATTACTTGAAATTATCATAATAAACTAAAATTAGCCTAAAACTAACCGTACAGTCTCCTTTTTGGTATATTTATTGATAATCTTCCCTAGGTAGCAGATAAACATTGATTATATTTCTTCTTCAGTTGAAATTACTTACCTTTTCAATTCAAAGCTGTAGTTATATCACTTTATCATTTATAAACATCCTGTTCACAAGCCGATGTAGTTAGTAAATCCGTGAGTTAGGTCAGGATATAATAAATTATTAATAATTATTGAGATTCTGAGCTCCAACCATCCCCATTAATTATCTCGATGAGAGTGCTACAAGTTGGATTAAACCCTTTTAGAGTTTACACAAGCTGATCTCTCGAGTTTGTATTAAATTGTTCTGGCTCCAATAATTTTTCCGTTATGGATAACTTCCGAATATTCTGATTTCCCATTATCTTTAAACTGGTAGTGAATAGGTTGAAGAATTTTATATTTTCCTAATCGAACAAAAAATAGATAAAATTCTAATTCAGGGGATGATTATTTGACACGTTGACTGCCACGTGTTTGCAGATTTGTGCCATTGGGATTTCCTCTCACCGACGTCAAGTGACACAAATTGTGTTCTAAAGTTAGCAAATAGCGAGATCGGAGTTATTCACCTTAGATTTTTTTAAAACAAAAATTGTAATTTGGAAGAAATGTCTATGTAATAAATATTTAGAATTGGATTTGTTTCTAAAAAAAGAACATATAACAAAAAATTATTTTCTAGAAAATATTTAGATGCATGTTGATGACGCGTATTGTTTCTCGAAGCATTCTAATATCATATTTTTATCTAGTATTTTCTAATTCGTGAAAATTATTATTCTACTTGGTATATTTTTGAAGTTATTCACTACAATTGATATATTTATTTCTCACACGCGTGATTTCATTGCCATAGGCTATTGTTCTTTTTTTTTCTTTCATCTTTTATAACACATTTTTCCATAGTTTTTATTCTCATGATTCGTCATTTTCGAAATAAAATATTTTCACACCTTTATTGGAATGTTTTACGTTCTTTTTCACAAATATCTTTGGAAGTAACAGCATATATTCCTTTTATCATAAATTGACATTCAACTTGTCAACATTATACATCATTTGCAAAAGCAAATAATTAAACCGATTGGTATTTTGATTACCCATTTCGAAGCCCTTTTTATTTGCAACTCTTTCGATGAAAACATGAAACAACCCTTTTTGTGAAAAAAGTAAGGATGAAAAACATATGTCGTAATTTAAAACTCCATAAGTAACTACAGGACGTCTTGTATTCGTATTAATTTTCAATATTAAAATTTGATGTTACTTATATTAATATTCAACTAATAATTTATCATTTGTATCACAATTTTCTTTACTGTCTACTTTGTTTTTCACAATTTTCATAATTTTAAGTGAAAATAAATTCAAATTGATCTTTATCCTGACATTTTTAACAGTAGACATTTGTTAAAAATCAACTTTATTCCATCTTTTCTCATGGAAAGAACAAACATATACATACAATATTTACACACATAATGTTGAAAATAAAAAAATTTATTTATAGGGCCAGTCACACAAGTTTAAGCTCAACAGGTCCGTTGAAATCGTACGTATGGACTTGTGACGCAATCTTAGGGTATAAACTTGCCGCAATTGATTTGACTTATTAGGCGACATCTTCACAAAATAGAATCCTCACACAAATTGAACTGGGAATTGTGCAATTGAATGGTCAAACACATGACAAAGTATTTAAAAACCGTAATTGAAATCAACAAAAAGTTATAACCAACGGAATTCACTTTCTTGTTTCTAGGAACGGAGCTCCTAAATAAACTATCTGCTTAGATAAGTATCGTTCAAAACTGCCGAACACAAGTTTTTGCAAATACAAAAAGGGATGCAGTACTAAATGTGGTTGCAAAAAATTGGACTGTTTTGTTCTTTGGCATGTACACCTTGACAAGGCCGGGCGTGCTCTAATATTTAATCACCAACAGTGGGGGATCCGTTGGATTCCAAGGAGGCGAAATGCGATTCATCGCTATTGACGCAATGATTAAAAAAAAAGCCTTGCTTAACAACAATAGCTTCGTGTTACTTTCGGTAAGGAAGCACCATCAGAGAAGACTGTTTGCCAAAAGTCTGCCAAAATCGGTTATCATTTCCAGAAACATCGATGCTACGCGCAATATTATTAAAGAAGATTGGCATGTAACTTACCGACAGATAGAAGCGTCTCTTAGAAAATCGCAGACAGCAATATAATCGATTTTCCATGAAGATACAGGTATAAGGAAGATATGTACAATATGGATTCCGCATGCCAGTGCCGGTAAAGCACGTCAAACAACTCAATATTTGAAGGAGAGCAACATTGAATTGATATCTCATTGCCCGTATTTCCTAGATTTCTTGTCTTATGACTGACAAATAACGATGAACTGACAGCGATTTTCATCACCTCAAGAATTTGTTGATGATTTTCGAAACCACGTTTCTACTATACAATGTACAGACCCTAAGAGTGGATATTTTAAAAAGCAATTAAGCACTTTGTTTCGAAAGTGTTCGATATGAAATATAAATAAGGGCGAAAAACTATATATTTTCCGGTCCCGGTAGAACATAATAGAGGAATATATTGCGGTTCTTCAAAGGAGAAAACAACTGGTTAATGCCTCGACGAATATTGAATTACATCTCCTCCGAAGAAAGTGATGTCAGTCGATCTATTTGTCGATATTAACACCCCCAATGAATCGAAGTTGCAAGGAGGGGTTTGTCACCACATAGTATCGACGTTACTACGTCTCATCAGAATGGTTTAACAACCATTGTTCGAGCTTGAGATTTTGTTTTTCTTGTTCTGGCGTCAGAATAAAGATCAATTCGATGGAGTGTAGTCAAGTTTATTTAGAAATAATATATATTAGTAAAAAATTCACAGCGACAAAAAGTGTGCTAAAATTTTAATCAATTTATTGCAAGATTTTTGTCTAAGTTCGAACTCTTACTATATACATACAAACGATATGATAGGATGATTTGTTTGAGTGATTCTATGAATTCTTCTACTGAACATCGAATTAGTTTTATAGATATACAGAGTGTTTTTTTAAATATCTATTTTCAATTTTCTATATCTTGAAACAAATAAAGTAGAATTAATATGTATAAATTATTTCACTTGAGGTTTGAAAAGTTGAAGAAAGATTGACAGCTAACTAAGTTGTATACTTTTTACCTCAATTCCAATCAATGATTGTTCTCACTGAATACGTTATCAATCTCGAAGTTATATATATATTAATCGGGTTTAAAACGTTCTTCGCCGTCTTCCGATTCCCAGTTTCCATTTTTTTCGATCTTCACAAAGATCTTCTTCCAATCCTCTCTCTCGAATATCCTTCTCGATACCTTCTCTCCAGCTTAATCTTGGTCTTCCTCTCTTTCTTCTTCCTTGTGATGCCCAATTTAAAATTTGTTTGGGTATGCGGTCTTCAGGCATTCTTTGGACATGTCCGTACCATCTTAACTGATTCACCCTAATGTCTTCCGTAATCGTATGTTGCAATTTCATGATCTCCCTGATTCTGTCGTTTCTTATTTTTTCCAGTCTTGATATTCCTGCCGCGCGTCTCCAATAATCCATTTCTGTGGCTTCAAGCATTTTGACTGTTTTTTCTTTTAGAGGCCAGACTTCGCTACTATATGTTGTTATACTTTTTATTACGCTATCTCGAAGTTACCATTAGTAAAAAGCTTTATTAAAGATTATATTTTTCTTCTACAGTTAATGAATACTTGGAAAAATTCATCAACACGAGCATTTAATTGAAACCAAGATGAGATTTATTCACCTGTATCTGCTTAACAAATTCTTAGCATCTATTTATGAATAGTTCTAGATGAAAAACAGACTGAATGGTCTGAATAAAATACTTATGCAGTCATTATGTATCCATGTAACGTAAAATTGGAAACATAATTGGAATCCATCTTCTAGTCTCCTTTAATCCTGTATGCAGTTTGCTGCTATAACTTTTCAGTTTTAGCGTAACGATAGTTGCCGAAGCCCCGAAACTTCCTAATATTCTAAAATTATGGCTTGGACAGAAATAAATGTTTCTCAATTATAAACTAATTGGAAGTTTCTAGTTGTGGATTTCCGTATAAATTGAGACGAAAGCCACTTTCAAATATATATGAAGTTTTTTATAGTAAGTGAACTTCTATCGACCTCCATCTCCTATGAAATCTTTTTTTTTTCCTACATAGTATCAAGAATAGAATTATTTGATTCTGAAAAATTCTGTACTCCCCGTTATTAATTGTAATAGTAACAATTTCACTCTGTATAAAATAAAATTGTATTTAAACTTGTACACATATACAAATTTAAAATTAATACAATTTGAACACACTTTTCACAAGTTTCGACTTAACTCTATATCAACAGCCTTAAGTTTTTTTATTTAAAACTGAAACCCGAAACCAATGTATAAAAAAGCTTAAAAATTGACTAGAGAGGAACAAAGCTCACTTAAATATAATTATACTTTAGATCGATTGTCTCTATTTTGTTGATTAGCTATAAAAACATTCATTAAGAATAAAGTGGCACCCTGCATTTATTATTTATTTGTAAATCGTAAGAAATATCAATTCGCACCCTCATAGAGTTTTTTTATGAAAAAATTATTATTTTAAATACGCTTTTATCCAAATTATCGTTCGTGGAAATATGTAATTATAATATTAATTAAAATTGGATTGATAAATATATTAATCGCGAATATGCGAATAAAGGGCAGCAAACAATAAAGACAAACAAACTGCTTATTTAGATTTTAGGGTAACACCGGGTTAGTTGAAATGGTTTTAATAGTCATAATTCACGAAAATGGAAGATTAAATAAAGAATAACTTTTCTAAAATGATTTAAATCATAACATAACTTTAAATTCTTCATAAAATTTAAGAAACTTTTTATTTAAAACGATCATTCATGGTGTGTTGGATAATTTTTGTGGTTTCCGTGTACTTATCACAGCAGTTAATCCATGAAAAGTTGTTGAGTGAGGACAAGTTACTGTTTGAAGTAAGAAAACTACTGTTTTCTCTTTGGGGTCAGTTGTTTGTCTTGAACATGGTCGTACATACAGTTCTGGAAACGAGGGTAGCGGAGTGAATTCATTTCACGGGTATTAAATTACCTCACTACGTGGCTGCCAAGTCGTTGTAGCCAAGAGATAGTATCAAATTGTGTTAGAACCTAATAATGATAGTTATCATTATTTCTATAGGTAATAAATTGTTATAAATAAAAGTAGTTAGATAAGTACAAATAATAAAGTTGTAAAGTACAGTCAAAATTTTTATCTTGGCACTACTCCATGGTCTCACATGTAATCGTGTCCTACCAATGTCCATTTGTAGCATCTCTACATAGCAGCGCCGCTCTATGGCTATTTATAACACTTAGAATCCGAAAAACACACAGACATACGTGTGCGTGAGGAAACCCGTCCTTCTAAGCATCCACCCCGGGATAAGTCTGCGGATAGTTGCGAAGAAGGACATTCCACCAACTCCTTGTCATTTCAACAGGTCCTCATCCACAATCGTGTCACAGTTTCGCGCGTAGACTCCTTTTTCTCTCCTTTTCTATGGGAAATTCTTGGAAGTCTTATCTTTTGGTTAAGAGTTAGCCTGTTGGCTATACACTCTTATCTTCTTGTTCTGGACATCTTACTGTTACCGAGTGGAGGGTTTTCCTCTTGTGGATTGACTTGGAAAACTTGGAATTCTGGAAAAAATATTTTGTTTTTTTTGTTTTTCGTGTTTTTACACACATAGAAATTGGGTTTGGTTTCTAGACCTGTATATAAAACGTTGTTAACGTTGTTTCCATTCTCACATCAACTTTAATGATGTGTTATTCCTTTTTTAAAGATTTAACATATTTAAGTTCTCTGATTTATGTATGCACCTTCACCAGAAATATGAGGTAATTGAGTAGGATATTTCTGATTACATCACGTTTCTGCTAGAAGTTTAGATTCAAGTGTGGAAAATCTAAACAGAAAACGAGGGACGTAAAATTATTGCCAAGTTTTATGAACAAAATCAAGGTCTGAAAAAACTGAAATATGATTAATCGCTTTGTAAGGATGGGAATAGCCACC
This sequence comes from Diorhabda carinulata, assembly GCF_026250575.1. Taxonomy (NCBI): domain Eukaryota; kingdom Metazoa; phylum Arthropoda; class Insecta; order Coleoptera; family Chrysomelidae; genus Diorhabda; species Diorhabda carinulata. Next base: position 29,824,254 of record NC_079462.1, on the reverse strand, counting down.
CAATTTACGATATCTGTCGACGTATTCATAAATATTTCCATTACAATTCAAGTCAGGATCAGGTAGAAAAGTAAAAAAAGGAGAGAGAAGGTTTGGAAATCGAGTAAGTAACATTAAAAACGAACAAAATGTAGTTTAAAAATCGAGAAAACCGGCATCCAAATATTTTGAGAAGCAAAAATCAAAACTTAGAAGTCTCAGTTTGGTTTCCAGACATGTATGTAAGATCGTGGTTTTGACGTTGTTTTCCATTCTCACATAATCTTTAATGACGTTTTATTTATTTTTTAATGATTTAACATATTTTTGTTCTATGATTTGTGTATGGATCTTAGTACAAGACATATGAGGTAATTGATTAGGATATTTCTGATTACATCAGCTTGCCAAGTAAACTTCCACAATGATCCTAAAAATAACGATTATCATTGGGATTTTATGGGAATCGTAGATAGACATATTATCATTACTTATAGAAATAGTTAGTACTTTCATGAAAAATGTTAAGACATTAACAAATGACAGAAAGAAATCCATAATTTACCAATTTGTACCTAATATTGTCATATTTAGACAATCAATTGAAACAAGTAGTAAATTGGAATTCCTGGAACCGTTAGTGATGTACATACATAACCAAATTATCGTCTTTGAAGACTGAAGGTGCGGGTTTACCTTAAGTCTCTGAAGAAGATAACATGGTTAACGAAATACTCATCAGATAGTATAATTGAGTGTGTTAGTGTATTGGTAATGTGAACAGTGTGTACAATATACATTCTACGAGATTTATATAGGCTCAAAATATTATCATTTATCACAGAAAGTGACGATGCGTTATAAATCAAATCAATTTAACAATTCATAAATGCAGGGAAACCACCCATTTAAAACCATTGTCATGTTTTGCCTAAATTTCAGCAATTTATTAACATTACATAAAAAATTGTCATAGTAACTTGGAATTATATGAAGACTTTAAGAAAGATTAAACATATTCACTATTAAACTGATGACAGCAGTGTCTTTGAAGATGGATGAATCTATCGTGTGAATTCTACACTAAAAACTATTTCGTATAGTATATATATACTTTCATATATGTACAATGAACAATTTCACTTTTATCTCTCAGAGTCCTGAGGTGAAACGTTCAGATAATACTAAATTTTTCAAGATTTTTCAAACTTTTACTTTGCTTTTAACTAAATAATTGATGTAGAAATTGAATTTCTACCCAACGGACACACCAAGTATTGAATTAACATTTTGATGGCTTTCATAATCTTAACGCTCCAATATAAATAAATATTGGTCTTTTTTGGTTATCGAAAGAGTCGTTTCAATCCTATACAGAGTGGTGCAGGACTTGATGCAAAAAATTCGGGACGTGAAAATAATACTGTGACATAAAAAAAAATCTCATACGACCCCCCGTTTCTGAGTTATACGCATTTAATTTTGCGAAATCAGAACTTATATTTGAGTATATTTTCTAAATTATACATTCGAACATTATGAATTTTTGATGGATGATTACTTCCAGTAAATAATGATACTTCATAATATTTGAAATGAAATAATCTTGTTTTTAACATGTTTTTTAAATAAATAGAAATATTTTACGTGTTTTTTACAAAAAAGTTTCAAAGATGTTTCAGATAAAATTTGTAGTGGCTTAATCAGATGGAATTTGTATGTTGACTCGAAGTTTTTCAAATAAAAAATAGTTAAAAGATGTTTCAAACAAAATATGTTTCGTACTCGCTGGAAATATTTCGGAAAAAAATGTTTCAAAGACTTTCAGACAAAACATGTTTCGTGCTAGCTCGAAATGTTCCAGAAAAAAAATATTTCGAACATGTTTCAAACAAAAGGATTTCCGACATTCCCAAGTTAAGAAAATGTATGTGCTTGGGCCAATATAATGTTTTCAAGCGTTTTAAATAGACGGCTCTGGAAAAAATATTTTAAAAAAGTTTGAAGCATAATTTCCGCAGAAAAATGATTTCAGGTATTTTGATTTAAAAAATTTATTATAGGTGTTTCAGACAAGTTTTTTAGCAGAAAAATTGAACAAACAAAAGAATTTTCCACGGTCTCCAGGGTGATATAAACAAGAAAAGTTTTAAAGATGTTTTAGATGAAATTTTTTTTGGCTCAAAAGGATTTCAAACAAAAAAATGTTTTAAATAGAAAAACATGAGCAATCCGAGTTCCAGAAGTACTTTGGACAAGATCATGTTTTCTGGAAATTTCTTTTGCTCGAAGTATTTCAAACAAATTAATTTCAGGTATTCTTATTAAAACAAAAAATGATAATCGATTGAAAAACTCATTTTTGCTATCTTTAGATTGTACAGGTTGACCCTGTAAAAGTATTAGTACACTTTATGGGCATACATGATCATTCATGATGTTCGAGTGCTTAAGTTAGTAAATAAACTTAAATATAAGTTCTGAGTTCACAACTCTTAATCATATAATCAAAAATGAGGGGTCGTATGAAAAAAATTTCTTCATATCACATCAATATTTTCACGTCATCTACTCACACCCAAATTCCCGGAACACCATGTAGAATGCACAAATTTTTTCCAACTATTCTCCAGTTGCAAAATGCTTTTGCTAAAGTTATTTTTTTCTTATGATTTACGTGAATCTTAATTGTGTTCAGGTGGTTTAATTAGTGTCACTAATTAATAAGATAATGTTTCTATGAAGATTATAAAAGGTTACTACTTTAATCACTCAACGAACAAAATAGGAATACAGTTTAATAATTACTAATTTTCAGCTTTCCACTTCTCTGCGTACTACTTGAATCTACAATTCGAACTTAGAATTAGTTTGCATGTAGTTTAATCTTTCTTAATAACAGAGATTGGAAGGCAGTGGTTCATTTGTATTGTATCATAAATCACTAACCAAATTAATGCCAATGTTGCACTTCTCTACAATGCTTATTTATAGTATGTTCCAGTTCTATTTACGAACTTTAGCACGTTGTGTTTTGCGGTATGTTTTCCATCAAAAGTGAAATTCATGTAGAATAATTTGGCCATTGGAAATATGATCAATTCAAACGATGTCCGGGTACTTCCTTCCATACAGTAGTTATTCAATAATTGTCTCTGTTATTGGAAAATTCATTTCACTAGGTCTGAAACAAAAAGAAACAAGTGTTAGAACTATAACGAATTTATATACGATCGGAACAAGACATAATAATGGTAAATATAATGGATTACTGCACAAGTGGGTATAGAAATGGTAATTTTATAGTTATTAACAATGAAGTAGCGAGGCGTAAGTGATATAAGATGGTCTCTTCGCGATGCCATCGGATTTAATAACCCAGTTGAAAATTGAAGCATAAAATTTGTAATGTAATTGTTTTTCGTAATTTTTTAGTTGTCAAATGTCCGCAGTATGAACATTACGTCTGTGTTAGAAGTTTAGTTTCAGATTTAGAAAATCTAAAAGAAAAAGAGGGGCGTGAAATACTCGTAATCGCCAAGTTTTATGAACAAAATCAAGATCCGAAGAAATCGAAATACGATTAATCACTTTGTAAGAATGGAAATAGCCACACAACATACGGAAAACTGGAAATCGATAAGAAATATCTAAGCAACACTATCAAGGAACAAAATGTAGTTCAAAAATCGAGAAAATCGGCATCCAAATATTCTGAGAAGCAACAAATTGAGCATAAATCAAAACTTGGAAGTCTCAGTGACAACGATTTTTCGCCAGCCAAAGGTTTGGAAATCATTATCAACGAATTTTATGTTTTACTTTTAACAGAAGTGAAACGCAGAATGATAAGACTTAGAAAGGCGAGGGAGTAAATTGAGAAGTGTATTTCAAGACACAAAAAATTCAATTCGAAAGTGTTGGTATGTTGGACGATATCTTCTCGTAGTCGTTCTTCAACATACATTTGTCCTGGAAACTCTGAAGCCGCCAAAATATATGAAAAATAGTATGTTAGATCTATATTAATGCAGAAAAAGTATCGTGAAGGAAATTTTGTGTTTTAGCCAGATATGGCAACTGCTCATTATACAAAACGGATGCTTTTGCGGGGTTTAATATTCAGAGAAGTCTAGGAATGTTCCTAACATGCCTCAACTGAGGTCAATTGAACGTTTTTGGCTAAATATGGAACGATAGATTCCGTTTCAAATTCTGAAGGCTGGGAAGCAACTATTTTTTCATAGAGTAAAATGCAAATGGTTAAATAATTAACACAAACAATTCGTAAGGATTTTTTTCTCCCCACACCCATAGTTTCTTGCTTATGTAAATTTTGCGCTTGTGAATCGACTAAGTGAGACTCTTCTGAGAAATTGAGAATTCTCTGATCTTTGTTTGAGACTTGTTGACTCGCTCACAAAGATTATAATTAGTAATTGTGGTCTACATAATAAAAAATAAGTTTTTAAGTTTTCAATTTCATTCACTTTTACTACTAGTGTTGAATTGTTTCTGAGCCTACGTATCGTTTAAAATGATACGTTTAACTGTTTTCCAGCATTTCTGCATCTATTTATTCTCTCTGAACATAAGTAATTTGAAATATTTGCCAAACAACGAACTTTAGAGGTACTGTGATGCTCTAGGTGTTATACTGCAAGGTGAAGAAAGTGAAGATATATAATCTTATGAGCTTTACGAATAACTTTTAGCATATAATCTACCAAACTTCATTCGTTCACGAAATGGTTCAATACATTATTACAAACAAATAAAAAGGCATCCTTTAACTATATAGTGAAAAAATAGGCATGCAGCGGCGCCTACAGGCTAAACTAGACAGAAAATTAAAGCCAGGAAATCTCACAGGTCACTTAAGAATTTTAGAATTGATAAAGCAAGAAAGGAGTGTGAAACCGATGAACTATAGACATAGATAATCCAGCCTAAGTGATAGTTAATTAATAAAGATATTTCGCTCTAGGCTCTAAGCTAGCATGAGGAGCAGCATTGAGCATGTTTGGACCAAAATACTGTTGATACCACCTGGAAAATCCCTCACGATTTTTCAGGTAGAGTTCCTAGCAATAAATAAATGCGTTCAGGAGTGTTTGGATAGAAACTTATCTAGAAGGCACATTCAGTGAGATGTGCAAAAACCACTGAAAGAAAATATCCCAAACTAACTTGCAGCTGAAGAAATATATCATAGTCATAATCAACAATCAACAGAAATGGTAGAAGAATGAGGACTAAAAACTCAAGTTTATTTATCATTTTTTGATTAATCAGTTAAATGGAATGGATCAAATCTAATAACTGAGATTAAATTCTGAAAACAACATTATATAAATTCATCAAAATTTCGTCTTCAAGTTTCTATAAATGGAATAATCAGGTTTTATAAATCAAAAACCTTCATCAAACTTTTAAAGTTATTTTTTCTAACTGAATAATATCTTTTTTCAATTACTGACCGTCAATCTAATTTCATGAAAACTCTCATTTTTCTTCTCCATTCCATCTGTCCAATGAAAACTTCGCTAAAAACCATTGGCGTTCTTAATATTAAGACGAATCTATATTTATAATTAATTAAAATTTTATGTTATTGTATGAGTAATTTCAATATTGGATAGAATAGATTAAATGAATTGGTACATTTTAATCTTTAAGAATTGTCGTTTAACATTGCCGTTCGATATACGTCCTGAAATACTCGTGGAAAATATTGTCCATCAAACATATTCTACAAGAATGTAATTGGAATGATACTAGACACCAACAAAAATTGAATAAACAAATTCATATAGCTATTAGATGCGATTCACTTTCCATATTAACACTCACAAAACGCCCATTCAAATCTTAACGACGAAATGAAATTGGAAAATGTGTATGAACAGCTGTATAAATTTCATCTGTATACAATGCAAATTCCCCTGCACTCTCTTCATGAATCTTTATACAGAAGAATTGACTTTGTATATGTTTTTCTAAAGGTCAAATTTCTCCTAATGTAACGATGAAAATCTGTCGTTTTTTAGTCAAGATTATGCACACTATTAGAAGAAAATAAAACTTCTGTTATTGTTTTGTGGTTTAGTATTATTGGAAACCTTTCAAATATTAGCCTAAGTTCCTACGATGCAATTAAAAAGTGAAATTAGGATAGGTCCAAATAAATAAAGAGGGATACGTAATCTTTGAAAGTTATTATCTAATTATTTCTAACCGATTAACTATCACACATTTCAAATCCGGTTAACTCTACAGCGACCCTTAGAGGGTAAAATAGCCACAGCTGTTTCATTTCTCTATTAGTTTAGCTGAAGACGACCCTCATCTTTTGTATGAAATCAGTAGGTTTCAAGTCCAAGCTACAAATTTATCACAAATTTTTAATGGAATAGTTAAATATTTATTGATCGTGGACATATTGGAGATAAAAATGAGCCTCATTTTTGGAATTACTGATATGAGATTACTCAAAAAAAAATAGTTGAAATGGACTTGAATTTGTGTAATGAGTTTAATAAGGAGACGCTGTAATTTCAGTCGAATTATATCTCAAGTTTAATTATCTTTCTGCTATATCGTTGATAGTTACTTACACTATACCAGAATTTTCAATCACATTTATGACAAATTAATACTGAAATAATGTTTTTATAACTCAATATATAATCGCGAGGTTGAAAGTTTGAGAATCTACTGCCCAATATGCTACAGTCTTGAGGTATTTTACGAGCTTTCGCTCACCGATAATTGGATTACAAAAAAATGGTTTTAACAGCATTAAAGTGAAGCACGAAGGTTCATATACCCAATTTTAGTAGAGTAACATAATGTCCCCTTTCTTCTTGAGCAGCATTTTGATTATTTTTCATTAATTTTAGTAAAATGTACAAAATATAGGATAAATAATTTAATCAAGGTACGATACTACTCAAAAGACTTGACACGCGATAAAAACCGAATATAATATTGATATTAATTGTAGTATGATGGTCTTCCAAGTTCCATCTAAACAACAAGTTCATTAAATCAAAAGTTTTTTTTGTAGAGAAAGATCTAAGTAATTTAACAAAGAATAATCCTTGATAGTTTTCATTTTTCTTTATACTTCCTACTTTACTCTAATCAACTCGAACTCAAACAATTCTGTATAATTCTTCAGTAGAGACCTAGTTCTAGAGGTAGCATGCGATTTTTTGCATAATATCAATAGTATGAAGACCTTACGTTGTTTGTTATTTGTTTAGTAGTAATCAACAGTGAATTCGTGAAAATTGAAAGAATTGCTCATCTTTATCTGATACTATATTTTTATTTGTAGTATTTCATACAATCAATATAAAACTTGAACTGGATTCTATCTTTGGTCTGTACTTTTGTTAACAATAATAAAATCTTAGGGAGTAAATTTTATGTGAGGACGTACCAACTGCTAAAATGAACATAGCGGTGGTGGACTACATAAGCTGACGACTGTAGAATTGGGATAGACAATCTATCAAGCGGCACTGGATTATCTTCGGATAAGAACATCGGAGTAAGCAGACATAAACAGCATATCAAAAAGTGTAGTACATCGCAAATTATCTGAAAATTCGCATATAGGAAAGTTGTTTGCTATATGTCTTCCACGTTCGCTATAACTTTAACAGATACAGATGTTTCAATTGAGTGTTTAAAAATAAATCAAACTTTTACTCTATTTTATAACCTTGCATGAAAGAAAAATTGAAACTATGTAGTGATAAACGAGGGCTAGTTCTGAAGAAGACGATGATCGTTTAATCAAACAAAGCCGGATCCATTTTGGATATGAAGAAGTGTTGGGACAATAAATCAGTTCGCGAATTGTTATTGTGAAAGCCAGAAGTGATGGATTTTGGCTATTTTGTTGAGCTAGAAATTGAATGATCTCATTGAATAGAACTGGGTGTATAGGGTACTCAAATTGTATTTATACTGTCTCTAGTATGTAATGATATTTCTCAAAGTTTTCTTTTATAGCTATATAAACAGCAATTACGGCTAATATCTAAAATTATTACCAGTTGTACAGATAGCTCCAAAAGTAGTGAAAGAAATCATAAATATGATTTTTTGAATTGAATGCTCTTTATTTTATCACAATTTTTGATTTCACATGGAAACTGAGTTCAAGTTTGGATGAGATTTTATGTATTCAAGTTATGCATATTCAATTTATGCGGAAATGAAGAGTTAACTTGGAAGTTTAATCTCGATGATCTAATTTGGACAAATAAAGTTTTCATCAGCGATTTAGGATACCTTGAACTATAAATCATGATATTTGTGTTTCATTATTTCACAAATATCGAAGGTCACTTTGGCCAAACTCAAGTTACTTCATTATTCGGAATGTGATACAGTATACAGTGTATATTTCAATGCATTAAATGACCATTCCAGCTTTATATCAACATCAAATTTTGACTTTTCTCATCAGTAATGTTTGATCAAGTCATATGGTTATTCTATTGAAGAAAGCATAATTCTAACATAATTCCAACCATGGTCTAATGCCATGGAAACAGGGTTAGTACACAAAAATATTCTGAACGAAACCCTCTGCATAAGATGAGATTTTAAACGATGCTAGCAATATTTCCTGCTACAAGTTGTGTCGATAATACGAAATAAAAAATATGATGATTGCATGCATATCATATTCAGCTGCATCAGTATTTATAGGATGATAAATTTTACCAAAGGATTGGCTTTGAATTTAATTGCAGATGAAGAATTTTACAATAAAGATCTAGTGATAGTCTAGATCACTATTATGATACTATAAATAAGCTTTTTCCTCAGCTATTTTTCAATGACCATTTTAATAAAGCAAAAGTACTGAAATTGTGCTCCACAGATCGGTTTTGGGATCTCAAATATCAAAGCAAAGTTGTGGCTTCAGTTAAGTGGCGAACCAATTCCCTGTGAGAAATTATCGAAATAGAAAATTTAAAGATAGATATGAAGGATGCAGTTGGCCACATAGATTCCCATAGCTGACTTTAGTTGCTTTTTTCATAGAGTCACGTGAGAATATTGTGTATTTACTTCCAATAATATGAAAACAATGATTGATTGATAGATTAAAGTATCTTTAGTCACTATTTTAAATTGGATGGATTAATTGCGAATAAACTTGTACGCGAATAACGGAACATAAAAACTTACTTACATTAACCTGATTTTCAGTGTGAAATTCAAGAATGGGATCAAATATATTTTGTTCCGATCCAATAATTGGATGTTTAATTTTGGGACAATCCGTATGGCTGTAAATAATTTTATTTGATAGTTGTAATCTCATATATGGCTATGAGAAGAATAAACTTTGAAAATAGTATGTAGAGGTATGTAACATGACACTTTCTAACCTTCAATAACGTTAGTAATGAAAACATTGCATATAAGGTTGTAAATAAATATTATTTTTACACTAAAGACCGTATAATTTTCTGGAACCGTTGGGGATATTCATACTGAATACACTGTTTACACCACCACTACATCAACACACACAATTACACTGTCTAGCGCGCGTTTCGATAACCAAGTTATCGTCTTCAGAGACTGAAAGTAAACTTTCCTTCGGTCTCTGAAGATGATAACGTGTTGGTGTAGTGGTGATGTAAACCTGTGTTTTCAGTAAAGACCGTGTAGTTATAGGTATATCGCTGGAAGGATATTTATATCTTTTTACAAAATGTTCTTTGTTGGATAAGTTATTACTGAGTATACTTTCTAATATATAAATTTTGCGATTACTTAGTCTAGTAATTTTGTGATTCCAAATTATTCCCTAGTAACATCAATGTTTTCATATATTATTAGTAATATTTTAAAGAGATTTCTAGGGTATATACTCAATTAATTGATAAGAAAAAAAATTCTTACACGCTTGTACTTTTATTTACCTTTTTACCTACTTCAGAAATAGGAATGGAACAGTACTGACAACTATTATAATAATAAAAGGGATATTTGTGGAAGCTGTAATTCATTAAAAGGACTTAATTGTGGTATAAATGTTCTTATTCCACAGTTGACAGAGTAACAGACTGTGTGTCGTATATAATTACACTCTCTCTTAGCTGTCCGTTCCATGAAACCGCTTGTAGTCGAGCGCCTGAAGGATTCTAGTTGGGATTTTTGTTCAAGTGAATGAATTCATACGGTTCCAATGGGATTATCTTTTACTTACTAGAAGCTATAGAGTTTACGTACTTTTTAGCTCTCAACTTTTTCTGATAATTATTTTCGCTTAATTTAAAATCTAGTAACATAATTTGTAATTACATATGAGAGGTTTGTCGATAAAATAAGGTTCTCAATGATTTTTCAGCAAGAAAAACTTGTTTATTGTCATTAAGTAATACATGTTTCGGAAGCTTGGACTTTCCTCTAATTCAGATCAATGGGTTTTTGAATGCATCTTCTTTATGCCTGAGTCCTAGAAGTCTGCCGACGTGCCGCGAAGAGGATTTCTACTTTCAGCTGTTCGTCGGTTATGAAACGCGTCGCAACCAAATGTTTTTAAAATTTTGATAAGTGATAGGAATCACTGGAGTGTAAGGATGGTTTGAGACAGCATTCCATTCAAATGTGTTGATGAGATCAGTTGTGACACGGACGGTATGCGGAAACGCATTGTTCTCATAGAGACGCACTCCGTTAGTGAGCAAGTCGTTCATCTTGTTTTAAATTGCGCGCCGAAGATTCTTCAACATCTAACACTTCTAACAGTAACGACTCGCATTAATTGTTTTGCCAATAGGCAGGAATTCGTAGAATAACAACCTTTTCCTGTCCCACAAAACACTCACCATCAGTTTACCAACAGACAAAATTTGTTTAAGCCTTTTCGGCTTCGACGAGCATTCCAATGACAGAATTGTTGTTTTATTTCTGGTATCAGGTAGTAGGCCCAGTTCTCAACCCCAGATAAAACAGTGTCCAAAACATTCACACCATTGATTTCGTAGACAGGAAGAAATTTACGGACCGTTTCCACACGTTGCCGTTTGTTGTTATCCGCTAGCACTTTCGGGTCTCACCTTGCACAAACCTTGATATATCATAAGGGGTATCTTAAACTGTTGCTAACATTAAAAATGATATCGCTGAGGTCTCAAATGGTCACCCTTCGATCTTTCTGCATTGCTTTTTCCACTTTCGCAATCACGTTGTTTATCATGGACGTCTGAACGTACATCTATGAACTTTCTGCACCATTTGCGCACTTGTCACACACTTATTGTCTTTTCCGCATACACCTATACAGTTGAGACTAAATATCAACAGTAGGAACGTTATTTAAACACAAAAAACGAAACACAGAGCGTAATCCGCACCTGGTGTGACAAATTAAACAGAAGCTTCATCTTTCACGGTTACCATGACAAGAATGAACGTTATAGAGAGCTCGTAAGGGCAAGGCAAGGGACTGAGAGAAATGGATCCGAGCTATACGTCAAACATATGAGTATTTCAATACTGTTTTATTTATACAAAGATTTTCTTTAATGTATTGATAGAGTTTTCAATAGATGAAAAAGCGTTACTAGAGAAAGAATACAATTTCCATCGTTATTTGACATTTATTGCGTTTCCTAGGAGATTTTCACTCGTTCTGCTTGAAAATTGTTAAGCCTGAGTTGCAGTTAACGAGTAAAATTGAATTTGCTCCCCAAGAAATTAATAAATTTCTGTTGCAAGCTCCAGACAATCATCATCTCATATATAAATAAGGCAAGACAGCAAAAAATTTTAATGTAAGCTTAGTTATTATTTGTAACATCTTTCAGGTTGCTTCAATATTCGGAATTGCAAGAGCTCAGTGAAGGGAGGAATTATATAAAATGAAGTGTAAAGATATTGATAATATAGGAAATGTTTTTATTATCACAATACCTGATACAAAAACTCTGACTCTGACAATATATTAAACATGGTAAGCATTTATAAGAAATATAAAGACCAACAACCCACAAATGTCAAAACAGATCATTTTTTTTGCAGTATAGAAATGGAAAATGCAAAACCCAAGTTGTAGGCATCAATATCTTTTCAAAAATTCGCTTATCGTAACATATTTGAATTTACCGAATCCAAAAAAAAAAAACACTGGGCATACATTTCGACGATCTTCGGCGTCTTTGTTAGTGGATTCCGGTGGTGATATAATTTAACTAAAGAAGCACGATGGGTGGAAATCCAACACAGTTGCGGAGGGTTACGTAAACGACTTAAAAAAAACAAAACGGATTCAGCAGTGAAAATTTTAAAGGGAACAACTAGTTCGACTTCAAGCAAGTTCACGATCCTATCAACAATTCAATAAGTACTAACACAACTATAGACGATGTTATTTCTTTGAATCAAATGTTGGCAATTCAAGTACCAATAGTAATAATATAACTTCTTCTTCACTCCAAATTAATAATGGAGTTGTATTCTTGATGTTACTATTACAAAATAAGAAAGCTTTGTCGAATTTTTTTAAGTCTACTGTATGGAAGTTGTGAATAAAATAATAATAAAATTTTTTTTCCACTTGTAAGAATTGTCGCACGAGCCGAAGGCTCCTACTGGTGAAATAAAGTATTACTTTACTCACTTGTTGGATAAATAACTATTATTACTTTATATATTCATATATTGAAGATTTTTCGAAAACAGATGTGTTGCTAGGATATGTATATAAATATTTAGTACGCAAGCTAATTTTGTTCCTCTCTTTTGAGCGAATTCTCAAATCATAAATTAGTAGGAGTTTAAAAAATATTTCCGCATTAAACTTCACATCCTTCAGGTGAAAGAGCTCAATTAGCTTTCACAAAAAGTTTATTACAAAGTTCAAAAGAACTGTAAAAGGTTTCCACACTTATTGCTTTATAATTGGACTAACGTGACAGGAGCGTTCGTAATTAAGTTTCATACTCTCTGACGAATACTAGGCTCTTATACATGAATTAGCAAAATATTCATATACAGAGTGATGTCAATAGGAAGTACGTAACGACGTAAAATATACAGAAAAGTATGTTCAATATCTAAATTAAGACACGAAATTTGTTCATACTTTACAGTCTCCTCAATCCTCCATCTTCTCAACGATATGGCGACTGTCTCATCTCTCTCTCTCTGTTTTTATATCCTTGGCAACAGTGGCTGACTAGTAACTTTTGTTTTATCTTTCATAGTTACCTTGAATAATATTTTAAGCAAATTCATATTTGTATATTCATATTTTCTATTTATTTAGGAAAAGAATAAAACAGAATTTAGTTTTTGCGTATATTAGAGCATGAGCTCCTTTTGATGTAGATTTGTTCTACCTATTCGTTTCCTCTTATTTCATTTTATTCGCAGTTCTATAACAGCCAAACTGCAATGAAGCTGTAATCAAGGATCTAGTCGGTGCACCATTACACCATCAACGAAATCATCTCCAGCAAATCTAATCTCCAATTTATACAGGGCTGAGTTGTTTTCAATTTATTTGATCTGATCTTTTGTATATATGCAGTTATTGCGATATTTATTACTTTCATGAATAAATTTATTATTTGCTGGAACTTCTCTTGTTGTTTTCAGCAATCATTATTAATTTGGAGAATTGTGTTTATGGATGGTTATATTCATTGAGGTCAAGCACCACGTCCTAAGGAAGAGTCTCCAGTCGATGATGTTAATATCACTGTATTATCAGGTAATTCATAGTCGATAATTGTTTTCTTTTGGTCCTCCTACTGTCTCCCCGAGAATTTTCTATACGCCTTTCGTAAAACATGCCGTATATACCTAAGGAAGTGATTTTTGTTGAAAATCTTTTGGAACAGCAAAAAAACAAAGAGAGTGTGGAAAATGGATATGAGGGAAGTGGAAATTGAAACTGATATTCTAAGAAACATGAAGAGTTCGAGAAAAGAAGAATAATTTGAGCTTTTTCTGTATCGGAAACTTGTATAAACATAGGAAGTAGTACTAGGGAATCCCAAGCAGAATAGATGAAAAATTGGAAATTAAATTAATTAAAGAAATTTAGGATTCATAATTACAAAGGATGCAAAAAAGGAAGAATAAATTAAAAATAGACTGACGACCACGAGGATACATTAAACAATAAAACTTTATACAATGGAATACATTTTTTTTAGAAGAAAGAAAACAGAGGATGTACAGTATAAAAGTTCAAAGTATAAGAGCATACGGTGCTGAAAATAAAACGATTGAAAATATAACGGAGGAAATGTATTATTTGTGTAGATTATACAAATAAACATGAGTCAGAATAATTGAGAAAAAGCGATTCTTACTGTATGGCCACGTAAGAAGATCAGAATATATGAAATGAATGGAAAGAATTAACTATTTGAGTTCATGGGTAAAAGGAAACGAGGAAGATGCTGAAAATCTTGCCCATATAATGTCAATGAAGCAATGAGGAGGAGAGAATCAGAAAATGGCGACTGGGAGAATAGAAATAGATAAAGAAAACTATTGAAAAAGGGTAGACAGCAAAAGCTGTGAAAATCGCACCAATTTAATTCAATATTTCATTCAACATTTTGATGATACACTCGTCTGATACATTGTTGCTCTTGGACTAATTTTTTATTACTATTGAAAGATTTCACGGTAGAAAAAGTTTCTGTGGAATTTAAACATTATCACTCAGATATGATCTCCAGTCTAGTATGATTATAATTTTGATGTTGACGCAGGAAATCTATTTAACATGATAAACAAATATTTGAAACAACGAAATACCCACCGAAGTAAAAGGAGAAATCTAGAACATTTGGCTCTGAAACCTGGAGAACGACCGAAAGACATAGGAAAAAGATACAAACTACGGAAATGATCCTCCTCCTGAAAATTGAGAGTGAGATCCGATTAGATCATATCAGAAACGAAACATTCAGACAAATATTCAATGTGAAGCTTGGAAAAAAGCTACACGTGGTACTAACTCAAACAAACGAAGAAATGGAAAAAATAATACCGACATTAACATAAAAATTATTTCAAGAGAATTAATAGCTTTATATTTTGACAGCGCTTTTTTAATTAAAACTTGAAAATAATATCCTTCCTGTTATATGAAAAATTCCTAGTTGTGGAGAAGAATCTATAAGCTGTTTTCAGAAGTTTTCTTTAGATATTTTATTGGTGAACGTTTTTGAAACCACGTATTTCATAAGTTTTAAGAGAGATCCAAAGAATTCGGTAATATCCGGAGAAGATCCCGTTCCTTTAATAGTTTATTATTGCTCCATTATAGCAGTCGACATTTTTTTCTCTTCGGTATATATAAAAATTGAGAGCACTTGATATGTAAGAAAGGATATTGACGCACATTCAATTGAATCAACATTTTTTCTACAATCTTTCTACTTCACATCTTTTTATATACTTTTCATTAAATACTTATTTTTACTCTATTCCGATGGATATCGATTGTTTCTTATGAAAATATTGCTTGATGTATCGCGTCGATTCAATATTGGCCGTTCAACAAAATATTATTTGAAATTGAGAATAAATATGTCGTTTGCTTTATGAATATTGAAAATAATTTTCAACCGTACAAGAAATTTCTTTATTTTTGAGAATTTCGAATGCGAAGTAAGTTATCAAGTTATTTATATGGGACAAATATCAATATTCATGGAAAATAGATGTTCAGCTCATAAATTCGAGAAAAATAATGAAACGGCATTAATGAATTGCGAAATTGCATTTAGTGTACGTTCAACTATTATACATTATATTATGAATTATGAACAAGTTGAATTGATAATTACGTGAACTAATTTTCAACATTGTTAAGAAAATTGGTTAATATTTTGTTTATCATAAGTAGACAAACACTTTTTTACTTTTATATGAAGCTGAATAAAAAAAATCGGGGAAATTAGGGTTCTCGGTTTTGGTTTATCATTTTAATCTTGAATACGCCGATAAAATAAAAGACATTATTGAAAGTATTCATTTTTCGATTTTTTATGACCAAAAGCAGGATGGACCCCCACTTTTAAACAAGTACCAAAAATTTTTTATCTACAAAGAACCATTCACTTCAAAACTCAAATTTGAATTAAACAAGAGAATAGATAATTTTCTCTATACAACATTTCTGTTTATTAATACAGACCAATTTGATAAATCATAATCAAATTAGCTACCTGTGAACAAAAAAGGATGTAAAGAACATACGCCTCCCTCACCGGTGTGGTCTTCGCCCGTAACTCTGGGCACGGGTAAAGCAATACTGGGTCCTCGACAGAACACAGCCACCAGCTAGAAAGCTGGGCCGACCCCCGCGACGTGAACGCGCCTGATGACACTTGCTTAAATGTGCTCAGAAAAGTTACTCTGATCACTTTAGGCCGAGTTAGTGCACGTGTATAAAACCACATGTATCCCACAATTCGTTTAATATAATACAAATATTTCAATATTCATTGTATGTCTTCCAAAGTTCCATATTTCAAATTTTTTCAGCTATTACGACTGCAACGAATTTTATTGTACCATATTAGTAAATTTATTGTCTCCTAATGCATTGTATCCAGCAAGGTAGTGGATTTAATATTTAATAGCTTTTTTATGTCATTTGCTAATCAAAGTTTTACGATTCTGGCTGTTTAATGTAACCTTTTATGTTTATGCTAGTCATAACTAAGCAGAGGCGTCCATTAGAAATTTAAATATATTAAATATTGGAAATATTTAGTTCTCCAATTATTTCGTAATTTCAATGATAATTTCAGGTACTTTTTGGCGTTTAAATAATCAAATTGAAACCTAACCTAACCATGTGGTGCAATTGGACAATAAGTGCATTAAATGGCACTCGGTTTAATCAATTTCGAATAGATATACAAACTGTATGTAGAATCATCGCTTATTTTATTTATTGTCGACCATCTCATCAAGAAAAAATCATGGAAGAGTTTTCGATAACAGCAACCCCTGCTTGTGATTGGATTTCATTTTTGCATGATCAAGATATTCAAAATTATGATAGATCTGTAGCAATTTCCATAAGATATATGGCAAATTGGGAAATAAACGATTGATAT
The DNA here is from genome assembly GCF_026250575.1 of Diorhabda carinulata. Classification (NCBI taxonomy): domain Eukaryota; kingdom Metazoa; phylum Arthropoda; class Insecta; order Coleoptera; family Chrysomelidae; genus Diorhabda; species Diorhabda carinulata. The sequence goes on along the minus strand of NC_079462.1, from coordinate 29,807,140 downwards.
GAATATCATCCATTTTGATGGCCAAGGTATTAGGTGGAAAAAAGTGGAGAAATATCGAGGACTCAGCTTATAGAGTAAATTTCTCAGGAATGAACGTAAAAAGAAAATAACTAGTGAAGCCACAAGAGCTCTGATAGAAACACGAGAATCAGTCTCTCGATGTTATATAGACTAGCCTACATACGGTCGTGTCATGTGATGTATATGATTGTACTAGAAGAGATTTTGAATTTTTCCTTCCTCCATATAATAATTGGAATGCTTAGAAGAGTATATGGGAATAATTCAAAACCTACCTCATAAAGTGATCAAATACGGGACATGCCTCAGGATGAATTACTGAGAAAGCTTAGCTTTGTGACAAAAATTATTTCAAACTCCTAAAACAAAACTGGAATAGGAGTGTACGGGTCCAGAGCCCAACACTCTAAAATTATGAGTAATGGAAGAATGTATCCAGTTAAACTTGGAACTAAATTATTGCAAATAGGAAATTATATTCCCTTCTGATCGCCAAGTAGCCAGTACAGCTTCAATATTATAAGATCTAATCTGGCTTGAAAATGCTTGGACCAGTTAAATAAGCGTAGTAATTAGATAGCCTCCAAGGAATTCTGAGACGCACTGGAGTGGCTGAAGATGAAATAGCAACCAGACTTTGTAGGACCTGAACGCTTCCCTTGAATCGGCTATAGGACAATAGGAAAAACTCTGAAAAAGGAAGCACGGGGGATGAAAGATACCCCCGTTAAGCTATAACCAAAGATCTATAAAATATATTCAACTAAGAAAGAACCATTTACAAATACTAGTTTTGTGTGTATTGAGACATTAAGTTTAGCAGAGGATGCAAAGTGTAGATTCTTCTATGTAGAGGACGAAACCTCTAGTCACACTCGAAGTGTGAGAGGCTGCGAAACTTCAGAGTATCATATCTAAGAGCGTATGAAAGAAAGATGAACATCTTTGGCAGTTGAAGTCATTCCATAATTTACACTTTCTGAAAGGAGTGGGATTAACAGATCAGCTCTAAATACTGAGTATTCTCAGTATCGCATCAAGAGATCAATAGTTCATTTTGAGCTCTTGGGTTGATTTCTATTTCATTTTGATTCTGTTGTCGTGACATGGCGCTTTTGGAATAGCATTTTGAGGAAAATTTTTGCCAAAATTATTTTTTTTTATGTTAAAAAGTACATATATTATAAGTTAATAGGAAATAGATTTGGAGCTGTAATTAACGCTAGAGAACGTCAGTAATTTAAATGGCCTAACTAGGCTTTTCCACATGGTCATAATTTATTCATTCTTGATTTAACCAAAAATTTTTCCAATGAGTTTCCAAATATATTCCAAGATGTGGGTATATTTACTATTAGTGTGTACTCTCAATTAGTTCGTCCACAATACTCCATCTTTCTTCAAGGAGAAAACAAAGTCAAAAGATAGATGAATTTTATAATGAAAACATCTCTGATTTGCCTTTTGATATACCTTTTGGTATACTGATATTACCTTCAAAGGGACTTGATTTGAAAGTGAAACTTATTTTTTATTTCTATGACAAATACTTGAATATTTTTTTGATATAGAAGGAATTTGGTTAGTACTATGAAATTTAGTAAACCAATTTTCGTTTATCATACAAATTATGTTCCAATAAGTGGACGGTTTAATGTGAAAGGGTGCATGGCATGATATTCTATTGCGTAGCTATGGAATTGTTAGTAATTCAGTTATTTAGAAATAGATTTCAAATGGAAACAATGATTAGGAAACAAATGCTTCAATAAATCGTTTGTTTCATTCACAGTATGGCTGGTAATGCTACACTGTTGCAACCAGATGTTCATGTCAGTACCATTTAGTACCATATCACATTTGAATGGTACATTATTATTAGTATACCCTGTATGTGATATATGTGAAAAGTATATATTGAGTTAATTGTAAGAATATAAACTATAACATATTCATTAATTTGATTTACCATTCACTTATCATGTCCTTCATATGAATTTGAATCACATGCTTGTTAAAAGAAAATTATTCTCTGTCACGAACTCAAAGCTGTTTCAGAGCTACTAGAATGAAAGTCTGATAGTATTCTCATTCATAATTTGGAGTATTATCCATTTCTATTTATTCTTCTCGCGATTCTTACAGCATTACTTTGCTATTTCAACATTTCAAATTGACGATCCCTAAAAAATATCGTTTGCTGTATACATTATCATAAAACATAAATTCACGATTTTCCATGTTTTCGAATAAAATTCTCATATCTCGTTCAGACAGCATGCCTTAGAAACAGTAAAACTCTTTCTATTGGAAAACAATAATATCGGAATAAATTACCTTTAGACTCCTTGAAAAATTCCCTGTTCGGTAGGAGCCGCTAAGATTTCTATTAAGATGGATTTAGATGAGAAAATAATGCAGCAAACTTGGTCGGAAATATTTAAATTTTCATTTGGCACAGAATGGAATCAGATAGTAAGAATAGATACTGTAATTACTTTTAAAGTAGGTATGAATCACGTACTGTCATTATTAAATTCGAATGTTGAGTAAATAGAACTTACAAAAAAATTGGAAATAAGAATTTCATTTGTCGAGCTTTATGATCATTTATTGTTCCAATAAACGCTAATATATTCAATGAAAAGGTGATCGGTGTTTACTTGAAGTACCTCGTATCAAACATCTTTAACATAGAGGAATGTTTCGTTCCAGATTCTGTGGAGACTAGTGCAAATTGAACGCGATATTAATTCTGTAAATGATATAGCCACAGCAAAATTTGGACCTGTGTTGTCATACTGAAAAAGGAATTATGGAATTGGATATAGCAATGGAGTGATTTGTGAACATAATATGATGTTATGTCAGTCGGCCTCCCGCTGCTGCCGCGCTTTTTTTACTAACACGAACAGTGTTTTATAGTCAAAAGAAGCACTAACCGTGAAAAACATGAGGAAGCACGCATGGTAACTAGTCCATCCTACTCTCGGATAAGCAAAGAACCAAAAAGGATTCTAAGAAATAGTTGCATGTACAGTGTGCGTGATAAATCCCCTCCCTCTAAGTATCCACTCCCGGATAAATCCACGAGTGGGTGCGAAGAAGGACATTCCAGCACCCCCTGTCTTTTCTACAGGTCCTCATCCTCATTCGCGTCGCAGTTTCGCGCGTAGACTCCTTTCTCTCCCCTGAGTTCTATGGGAGATTCTGGGATGTCTTATCTTTTTGTTAAGAGATTAGCCTGTTGGCTATATACTCTTGGCTTCTTGTTCTGGACGTCTTAATGTGTGTGTGTGTTTCGCTGCCTCGGATAAACCTCTTTCAACCTTCTTCGGCAAGAAAAGATCTAATCTGAGTGGTACTTCGCCTTCTCTATAGCTGTTCCCGATGTATAACTCTGCACCTGCGTATGAAATGCGGAGTTACCGTGTCGGGTGTTACTCTTGTGGGTTGTTTCGGTGGTGTTTTTTTGTTTTTTTCTATGTTTTTTTTTGTTTTTGTGTTTTTTTTGTGTTTTTTGAAAATTTTTTACTAACCTAACTTAATCTAATGAGCCTGGTCCTCCGTTTTACTTTACCTTACTTCCTACAATTTGGTTTATCTGTCCTGTTTAATGTGCATTCTGCCGCTCTGTGCCCTCCCGCGCATCTCACGCAGTGCACGTCCATGTTGCACGTGCTTTGCGTGGTGAAATTCCTGGCATCTGTAACATTGTACAGGTCCGTCATGCCTTTTTTGTTCTACCACAGTTATTTTTGTGTGGCATAAGTATATCAGCTTCTTGTATGTTTGTTCCTCTGCGGGCTCGATTACTACCATGTATATAGGTAGTAATTTTCGGGTGTTGTCCTCGTTTATTTGTGTACGTCAGTTGCCATACTTTTTTTGGTCTCAATCCATGTTCCCTCAGTTCTTCCTCTACTTCTGACATGGGGGTGTTCACAGCCAGTCCTTTTATGACTAGCTTCCTCTCTTTTTCTTCGTTGAGTAGGTACGATTTTCCTTTGCACTAGCTGCTTACGAAATGCTGTCCACACGAGTGGAGAGTTTAGTATTATCGGAGGTGGCCTTCTCTCCAGTTTTGTCTGTTTTCTTTGCTCTTCTCATATTATCTTTTCTAATTCTTCTTGGACTTGTTTGTCCAATGATGTATCTTCTTCCTTTGAAGATTGTCTCTCTGGTTTCGTCCTTTTTTTCTTATTTGTCACTTCTATATATTCTCCTTCCATGGGGCTGTCTTCATTTTGTATTTATTCGTTCACTCTGGGTTGAGATTTCATTTCATCTACTTCTACTGTAGCTGGATTTCTTTCCATCTTTTGTATTTTTTTGTCCAATGATTCGATTTTGGCTTCCAGTTTTTGATTTATGTCCATTAAGGACTTAATTCTATACTTATGGATTTCAATTTCTTCTTCTAAATTGTTATTATGCTTATCTCTATTAATAATCATCTCTTCAAGATTTGTCACTTGAGCTTCATACGTTTTAATTTGTTTTCCCATTGTCTTCATCATCAATTCAATATCAACTTGTTTTCCTCTTCTTTTCTCCTGTTTTCTTCTTCTAGTCGTCTTATTGTGGTCTCTTGGCTTTTTCTCAATCTTTCTTTGTCATAGGGTTTCTCCCTATTTTTGAAGTTTTCAGGCTCCATGCCTGTTACTCTCTGCTTCGGTTTTCCTATCTTGCTGAAATACCTAGAAGTACCTAAAAATAAAATATTAAGCCGTACTGAGAAGTTCAAAAAACGGATAAATTCCGCATAATCAAATTTGTGTTAACAAACACAAGTTGTTGGACTATCAGGGATCGTTGTGCATTATTATAGACCCGTCGTGACCTCTTACATCTACCAGAGTTCTATGACCTTTAATAAGCTAATCAGCAGCTTTGAATTGCACCTTATAACGGCAGATGTGTAAGGCTGTGTAAGTGCTAGGCACTCATCGATGACGTATACTACAGTTTCTTCTAGCACCAGCAGGATTTTGGATCGTCCGTGATGCCTACAGCATGGAGATAGCGTCGGAGATGACCGTATCTCGATATAAGTCAAATAATGAGTCGTGTTTTGCGTCTGTAGTGGAGCAGTTGATTGGTTCGTGATTTTCGCAAATGAGATTGAAGGAATAAAATGAAGATGGTCAGTATACTGACCAGTTGTGATGTCGTGAGGAATCCGACGACATATTAAAAAAGTATGCTACTGTTTTTTACTAAATTCCTATTACATACTCGTATACAGTAAAAACAATCTTTTTTATCTTTAATTCTTAAAATTCGAAAGTAATAGTAGTAAATAAAATCATTTATATTCAAGCGATTTCATTGAATGACATAATAAATTGTTTATGTTTTTATATAATTGATAGATATCATTAGATCAACTTTCGTATAATTCTGGACTTTCTGGTAGATTCCAAATATCTATTTATGTAAATAAGATAATTCAAAAATAATTTCCCATGTAACTTTGGAAAGTTGAGAGATAAAATTCGGTAATTCGGGAAATTGGACTGTCAGTAAGGCATGACATGGAAAATACAACTTTTATATCGGAAAACATTGTGATACAAAACTTTTCTGATGAAATAGAATCCAAACTATAACCCAAAGCAGATCAGTCACGAGATATAAATTCAAATTGATAAAAAATTCTATAAAAAACTCAATTATAGGCTTTTCGAATTCCATTTAGATATTTTGTGATAATTGTTTGATAAGAATATGATTGAATAATATTTCGTGTTTTTATAATTATTATATTATTGACAGTAACATCAAACAATTCTTGAGTTGAAATAACAACATATAAAAATCAATTTTGAACATTCTTTTATATTAATACGTCAATTAAATGAGTAGAATTAGCTTTGATCGTGCTAGAAAATTTATTAGCAATTCTTTACAGAATAATTCTGTTTATATACGAGAAATTCTTAGCCTATTATAGAACCAAACAAAATTTTAATGTCAAAATATTTTAATACTCAACATATTCTCCTCTTAATTGGATACATTTATTACAGCGAGCCTGCAACGTCTCTAGACCTTTCAAAAAAAATGTTACCTCCTCGTTGGAAGAAAATTTACGACCTTTTAAACTTTTTTTCAGTTGAGGAAAGAGATGATAGTCGGACGGAGGCAAATCTGGTGCATAAGAGGGGTGTTCTAGTAATTAAAACCCTAAATCACGAGTTTTTTGCATATCAACATGAGATTTGTGTGCAGGGGCGTTGTCCTGTAAAAACAAAACACCTTTGGATAGCTTTCCGCGTTTTTTCTCTTTAATATTTTCCCGTAGAGTGGTCAGTAATGTCGAATAGTAATCTCCAGTTATTGTTCTAACCTCAACCAAAAAATCAATCATGATTATACCATGGAAATCCCAAAAAACTGAAGTAAGAACTTTTCCAGCAAATTTTTGGACACGAAACTTCTTAGGTCTTGGAGAACCAGAGTGTCGCCATTCCATCGATTGTTGCTTTGTTTCTGTTTTTAAATCGAGCACAGATCGAACACGATGTTTCTACACTTGCACGCTTTTGTTCAACATTCAAACATTTGGGGAAGTATTTTGCAGCAATTTTTCTCATGTCCAAATTGACGTGAACTATATGATGAACGCGTTCGTACGAAATATCCAGTGCTTCAGATATTCGTTTTAGCCCAATTCGACGGTCTGATAGAATCATGTCATGAACTGCATTGATATTTTCGGGGACTGACACAGAAACTGTCCTTCCCGATCGGTCATCATCTTCAATTTTTTATTTCTACTTAGTGCTTGTGCTTTGTCTTATAATACCTAGTGCACACTGAGCTCGGAATTACTGCTTTCTACATTTGGAGAAGGGAGTGTTTTCCTGGGACTTCTTTGATAATGGTGGAAATGACATTGGATATTAGCCCAGTTGTTCCTATGTTGATAGGTATTACTTTCGTTTTGAGATTCTACATTCTTTGTATTTCCATGTGCAGGTTCTTAAATTTAAGTAACTTCTCTGCTTCTTGTTGTGTTATGTTGTGTTCCGATGGGATTGCTACGACATTTTCTTTAATTATCCTTCTTATCTGGGAAAGTATAATCTGTCGATGTGGGCTAGCGGATTTAGTGCACTCAGTCATCTTATTTTTCGCAAGTTAGTTTTGTTTTTAGTATCTCTCTTATTCTCCGGTTTAGATTTCATGCTTCTGTGTTGGACTTTTAATAGTGAGCCAACGTTTTATTGAGTGTTAAAATTTAACAAATAGTGTTTTCACGTTTTCACATATCAATGATTAGTTTGAGTGAGTTTTTACTCTTTAACAATTAGTTTCAGTGTGTTTTTACATTTAAATAATTGGATTAAGTGTGTTTTTATGTAAGGCCCTAATGAACAAGTGTTTTGCATCAAAGTCGAGCTAAAAGGTTCGTCTCTCGAGATAAATTTACTCGATGAAACAAATTGAAATGTGCTACATTAAAAAATTCAAATACATTTGTGAGAATAGAGCAAAGTGATGAAAATATTTGCTTTATTGAATAATAAATCTTTCCTTTTGTATTATTGAGGTTTTCTTCATATATTTGTGGTCTACAATTCCCTTTTACAACTCAAGTTTGTGAAAATGTTTTCTCAGTAATAAATTAAACTATAACAATGAAATTTGAATGAAAAAAATTGAGTAAAAAGAGCAAAAATAGTCGATTTAATGACTCAAACGCAAAACGCCCGTATCCGCCAATTATTGTTAGCGATTTTTCACTTTCAATGAAAATATAATAAAAGAAATATTCCAAACAAATCAAAATTTCCATCATATTATACAAAGACTATTTGAGAATTTTAATTTAGGACATTTCTAAATAGTTGGGGGGAAACTAATCTACTCTAATTCCATATTATTTCTTTTTGCTCCTCGGTCTTTCATCTTGAAACCTCTACTTCTCATGTACCCACATTAAAAACTCAGGGATGAATGTATGGTAATTTTAGTGGTGTCCTGATTTTCTACAAACGTGTCCAGTCATTTATTTGGGGTGTTGAATATCGAATTTTCTCATATCATAAATTCTCATCCATCATCACATCCAAAATATAAAAAACGTTGTCGAATACCTTTCTCCTTAACAAGAATGTGGATTCATTTAGAAACAGAATGTTGAATGTTGTTCATAAAACTTCATTCTTCTATCAGGATCATTTTCCAATCATTCCTGGAGGATTGTGAGTTTGTAAGGATACAAATTATGAATTTGAGAAATTCTTTCTACAAACAACAGTTTCAACATAATTAGAAATGGTGAATCAAGATATTTTTTCAATTTCACGTAATTGTCTACCATATTTTCGAGTTTTTTTCTTATGAATAGATGCATAATTTCTGTTTCTGTTCTTGCTTTATCTCAACTTCCTATCATTTTTGAAAATTTAATATTTTGCATTTCAGTTAAATAAATGATATCGAACGATTTATACAGGAAAACTGACTGCTGAGCATTGCATTCGAGATTGTTGGTGTCTTAAAAATGCTCATGCAAACAAGTTATACAAGGATCAAGGAAAAATTGTTACAATACATTTATTATATTTGAAAATACAGCTTGCTCCTATATTATATCTTGGAGAAGCAGCTTAGTATTCTTTGAGGTTAGATTTCATATTAAATGGGTGTAAGTATTGCCTGCAGTCGGTGAGTACATACTTTACAGTCATAGTAGCTTGATAATTATGATAAACTGACTATTTGTAGACAAAATGTACTATTTGGCAGTGATACATAATTTATGCGCACTAGAAAAATACCCCATGAAATAACAATACTGTAATTAAACAAAATCAAATATAAGTCTCATCTCTAAATACTTTTATATTGTATGTAAAAATCGCCTTTGAATATACCAATCGACAAGCGCTAGTGGTCTCAAAATATGGAATCATTACTGGTAGAAAGGTAGTTAAGTGACTTAATGAAGCCTAACGAACCACAACGGTTTGTGAAGTCTCAAGATGGAGGAATTCTAGCCAAAACAAGAATCCTTATGATTCACACTTTCTTTGTAATCAAATGTGTTTATTATAAATACGTATTTTATGTTTATAGTTATTATTATTTTATCTGGATTGTGTTTACATGAACTCACCTGCCTTTATCTATCGAAAATCATAGAAATGACTCGTGCGCAGCCGTATCTGCTTCAGGTACTTTAACTTCTTCTCCATCAGCTTCTATATATTCGACTCCTTCTTCGTAGTCCATATGGCATCTATTGATGTGGTGATCTGGATCGCCGTACTGACTGTGATAAAATTCTTCACGCATCATGTGGTTTAAACTACCACAACGACAGTACAAGATCGCCTGTAATAAAATTTCAGTGTTTTATATGAACTAAATTAAGAAGAATTGGGATTACAACCTTTCATATTTAATAAATAATATCCACGACATGGACTTTGAAGAAGTCTAAAATTTGGCGAATACGCCGGTTCATTTCAAAACATTGAAAAACTGTACTCAAATCAACTGTCTCTTTGAATGTATCTGACTTTATGAATAATATGAATATATAAAAATTATTTAGTTGCAATGAATTTATTATAAAAAAGCGAGTTATTGCATCAGGTTATTTTATTACTTATCAATTGTTGACACTTCCAGCTAATGAAACTCTCAAAATTAAATTGAAAGTAGGAATCTCATGAGATATGAGATTTGTAATGTAGATTTTATGTTTGTTCACTGATTAAAACCAAACTGGAGTGTACTGATGAGAAAAAAGAGCAAAGATGAACCACTGAAATTGTATAAATAAGGATTTCTATTAAAATTTGAATATCTGTCTGAAATACGCAGATGTTAGGGTAAGGGGGAATAAGATTAAAATTGTTCAGCGGTACTAAATTGGACATACAAGGTGTTGTATCAAGTAGGTAACGGGAGTTTGAAAGAATTTTATCTATATTTCAGACTATTTAATGTTGACATCTTCAAAGTAATTTTCTTGGAAAAAAAACATGAGGCGTTGGGGACAATTCTTCCACTCCTCATAGCAGTTCTTCACCTCAGATAGATTACAATTGTTTGAATGTTTTCTAATAACGTCTCTCCTGATGGGTTTTCATTTTAGTAAAATGAAAAAAGTCTTATTTTTCCTAGGTCATCTTGAAAATTTTTGTTACCGTTGAAAACATGGGGATCATTTCAGGAGGAGCAATAGGTTTATGGAATTATTCCTTTGCAGAAAATTCTTATTCCATATGATGATACATGTCAAAACATGAGGATCATCTTTCATCTGTTACAAGAAGTGCTCCCATTCCTTCAAGAGGTTTTTTGGTGTCATTTTCATGCAGATCTTTCTCATAATAAAAGATGACATCGATTTCAAGTAGTACTTTTATTCCCATTGGGGGTTTTCTAGAGAGAAGCTATTTCTCATCTGAAATCATAACACTTCTCGAAGTAGAAGATTTGTAATCGATTCCAAGGAGTGCTTTTATTTTTGCAAAAGGATTTTTGAAGCTATTTTTGAGCAGATATTTCTCATCTCAAATGATGACACGTTTAAAATCTTTGAATTCAGTCCAAGAAGTGCTTTTATTCCTGCAAGAGGTGTTTGCAGGCATTTTCAAGTAAATCTCTATCTTCCATAATGTATTAATCTGATGAACGTTGGTGTGATTCAAATTCAAGTGTTCTGAATGAGTTCTTGGAGTCTATGGATATTTTTATCGTGTCTTACAGTTTCATCCCTTCCGCTGCATGTTTTATCTCACATATCTTACGTATACTGTTTTTGTAAGCCTGCTCAGGTTTTGCAGAATTTGCTTTATGCCCTTTGTCTAAGATAGCACTGTTATTTAAAGCTAATGCCTCTCATTTTTACAAGGCACTTTAGAATACCGTTTTATAGAAAAAAATAAAAACAAATAAGGTGCAAAAACATATATCTTTATTTACTGGATTTAGTTAAGGAGATATTGATACATGATACATTTTTTTATAAAAAGTTTGGAATATTCTACAATGAAGCATCAAGGGAAATCAAAATCCTCAAATTCTGAACTGTAAACTGAACTAAAATCATTCCATTAGTTTGCATTCATGCGCAGTTTTGTGATATCTACATATTTTACAGTAATTCTTATATACGAGGTAGGTTTTTTAAGTTTATTATAGTTTTTTTACTGAATTTCTAAAACCGATCGAAATACATCGTGAGATTTATGTAGTGTACGAAGAAAACCTTATGAATGATGAAATTATTTGAAAGTGAGTTAGAAACTGCTATACCATATTGCACAATGCGAACTGTTAAAATATATGTGGTATACAAAGTACTCTAAAATATCCAATAGGACATACCCTTCACAATTCGTCATTATATGACCAGTTTGGATAAGTACGAATGTTGAGAAATTGTATTCACGTTAGGTAGAAACAACCATTTGGTTAGTTCTTCATTTCACTTTCACGGTACGACAAAGAACACAATGTTTTTGTAAGTTATTGAGTGACAGGAGATGAAACTTGAATATTCCAGAATTTAGATAAACTTAAATGGAATGGCTGCGTTCATTGTTTATTAATGATTCACTAATCAATCATGTTGTTCTGCAGAGTAATACTCATTTTGTAGAAAATTAAACGTGTTTTCAAATACTAAATTATTAAAATCACAATGCAATCTGATGCAATTTTAGAGTTTCCTCAAAATTGAAAACGTCATTATTCGGGAAAACGTTAAAAATAATTGAAAATATGGAAATAGTACAAAGAGCATTTATTAAAACTGAAATCTAAACTTGACTTACTTGAAAAGGTTTTCGAAAATCCCTGTTAAGCGTAGCATAAATTATGGGATTGAGCAAACTGTTTGCATAACCCAACCAAAGGAACAATGTCGCTAGTGTTTTCAAAGCGTTTGTTGTCTCTAAAAACGGCCTTACGAGCGCCAAAACAAAAAATGGCAGCCAGCAGAACGTGAAAGCACTCATTATGATACCTATAACATAAGAAGAGAGAATATATAATGTTAAATATATAAAGTAGGACGTTCAAAATCGTACAACCAGTATATATCAAATATGAGAAGGAGTTTCTTATAACAAGGGTTCTTAATTTTAAAAGATGAAGGAACATCAATCAAAGACCTCTCATTTTGTGGAACCCCATACCAAATGATTACAAATTAACACTAAAATTTATATGAGAGCATTTTTTCTTAACTAAAAGTTTTGATTTGAATAATGGAAATGTTTTGTAAATAACTGTATAAGTCAGTATTATGTGTATATGTGGGGTAGCATCCAGTATTGACCTTTATTTATTTTTCGTATAAACCAATACCCTGTGACGAATAGGAATATTGATAACATGACTTTTTTGGTTATTTCAGGGTATTCAGTGCGAATACCAACCATAAACTCATTCTGAGATACAGAATGTTTGCTAATTTAATACGCACAGCACCTTTGAGTGACTTTTTAATTTAATTTAACAAATAGATTTTGTTCCCATTCAATAAAAATATGTTTCAGACAAATAATTAGTCAAAGATTGCATGATATTTACCAAATGTTCAGTAATAAAACTTTTCATTTTCATTGGTAATCCCAACAAGTTTTCTTGTAGAAAGCTATTCAGAAGCGGAAAGCATTTAGTGTTGTCCTTTTCCACACAGGCAATCTATTAATTGAATTTTCTGCCAATGATGATAATTTATGTCTCAAAAATGTGATGATTATATTGACTTATTGATTCGATATGGACTTATAAGTTCATAATTGTTTATACTATGTCAGCTAAAAATCCCTTTTGGAAAATACACACAAGATTTTTTTGGATCTTATTAATCTAATCAAATGATTTTCTTAATATTAATTTAACACCAATCACTTTCATAACGTACCAACGTACAATGCAGTATTTCGATACAGTCAGATAATTCTATTCTCTTATATGTTGATTTAGTGCATAGACCAGGAGCTGGAACGCCCCCGGGTTGGTTGAGTTGTTAATGCAGTTGCTCCTCATGCTTCTCTTCTACTCTTTTCGTTTCTTCTATCACAGTAAGATCTTTATGAATATCACTGTTTCAAATATACCATTATGCATCTAAGATATTTCCAAGTGCTCTATTTTTGGAACTTTTGAATGATGGCATCATTGGTTTTTTGTGAATCTCCATAACTGAACTACATAGGTACATAAAAGCTTTATTTTTTCATAATAATGATTTATTATCTTCAGATAGGGTGTTTTCATATTCTGAAACGAATAATTCTTATTGTGTTAAATATCTTTCTTTGTAATAATTAATCTGCAATATATAATTCCCCACTTCTGGAGTGTTGTAAGTATAAATCAAGTAAAGTACAGGCTCCAGAATGCTACCCAAGAATACTTCAGTTTTTATATATTTAACTATCCCATATTTTTGTTTTAAACGAAATAGTCTCCCAGATAAGTGAAGTTCTATTAAGTTAAAATTTCTTTTCATAATACACAAAACTCACCTAAAGTGGTACTAGCCTTCCTTTCTTTGGCTAGCTGAAACCGCAACTTCTTTTGATGACTGGAAGTGCTGGGGGATGTTTTCAATGTAGACAATAGTGAAGATTTATGATGCTTTTGATGGTCCCGAGACTGTTTCGTGACGGGATTTTTGTTCGATAGCATTGGGCATTGCGATTCGTTGCTGTGACGAGATTTGAAACACCTACCTAAAGATGTTTTATCTAGGCTGCACTGTAAAGAAAAAGAGATTTTGAGATGTCATAGAATTAGTTTACAAAGAGAGCTTGTGATATTGTAACTTTAATTTAAGGAAACCAGATTCCCATAAAAATTATTATTTTAGTTTTTTGACTTTTTTTCTGTTTTGTTCTGTGATAGAAAATATAGAAATCACATTAAGGTGTGCATAGTTCAATTATTTCGCATATTATATGCACTTTTCCAAATATTTGCATATATTCTTAGGTAGTAAATAACATATTGTGCATAATTGAGCAAATTTTGAAAAATGTAAAGCTTTGGTAGGCGTTTCAAGACAAAAACAATTTTATGAATCTGCTATTTTGAAACAATTATTTTTATTACAATTCTCATAGGAATTAGTCGAACGGTTCACAGAAGACTTATATCTATTCCCGGTCTGAAATTCAAAATAAAATGTTCTAAGCCCTTAACTCGAAGTTTTTTGGGCGGTTTGCATAGGGCATAGACTAATTTTTGTAATAAATGCATATTTAGGTTTAGTTTAGTACCTATGTGAAGAAAATTTGTCTGTTTATTTTGAAGTGAATCAGAAAAATGATATTTTAGAAGTTTTTTTCCATATTTTCATCATTTTTGTGCATATTTTGACTAAATTATTTGCATAAAAAGAAAGTTGAAAAGTAAGGGATAATATTGTCATCATAAGTGAATACCGAGGTATACAAATAATTAACTAAACAATTCACAAAAAAATGTAGCTAGTCCATTAGTATGTTTATTTATTAGTTTAACTTAATTTAACAAAAACAACAATTGATACAGATAGAAGAACTATTCAGATACCCAAAATACTAATCAATAACCTATACATTTATAATAATAATACTTATTTAGTTGATTTTCTGAACCCTTTGGCGCTAGATCAATCCACCCTATATCCGGGTTAAGTTGACAATAAGCAATTGGTAGGTATACATAGACAGTTATTAATGTAAATAATGAGGACTAATATAAAATAAGAAGTTACAAATGATTTAATGATAGAAACTTTTTATTTAATTATTACAATTAAATTTGATATCTATTCTCGGTCAATAAAGAACTTGAATGAAGGTAACAGTCTCTATTTAAACTATTTAAAAAAAATTTTCAATCAACAATAAGTAACAGTAATTTTTCTTTCAGTTCAATTATAATTGCTACTTGAATTATGTTTTAAGCGTCACCTTCTGGCTCCACAGGACCCGCACTAAGAAAGTGGTCCTTGAAGTGAACTGTTATCAGCACTAAAATGCCTCTTTCAATCAAGTTTTTGATTTCCTTGCGAGCTATGACTCTAATAGACATAAATATATTTAAGTCCCGTCTTATCTACATTCCATATATCATCTGGGTTAAATTTAATCGTTCATAAACTGTTTTCAAGTTAATAACGAGATCAGTTACATTTTTTTTATTGAGCTATGTAGCTCTAGATAGGCTGGTAGCTTAAGGTGATCTTATTGATAACAGGGGATGAAGTTTTAAAAAATTAACGAGTCAATCTTCGCTAACCATCAATTTTGTATTCCAAAATTAAGTCATATTTTCTTCATTCTTCTCTGTGAATGCAAACTTGCGTGTCTCATATGGTGTTAATCCATAATAAATATCAGCAGGCGTCACCAAATAAACTTCCAGTTTCTTTTTTTCGTCATCGCTAAATATCTGCGTCTTTTTTATGTACCCTGTCGTGTCCAGGGTCAAATCAATTTTAGGTATATTGAACAAAACTAATGGAAAGTGCTGACCACTCTTTGTTAAATTACCTTTTTGTTTGTGTGAGTTGACACGCTTCTTATGTGTGCTAATATTATGAATTTTATCAAAGCTGATTTGACCAATTTTGATATATTTCCTTCTGGTTGATGTCCTTATACATCATTATTATTATTATTATTAACATTTTTTGCAAAAATAAATTCTCTTGACAAAGTGTTAACCTGAACACGCGAGGTCAACCCTTGCGTGTTAACCACTCTATTATAATCGACCACTGCATTCCAAAAGAGCGCGATTCTGTTTCCTTTTCTTTATTATTAATTCAATGTAACTCTGATTACTCTTATAATGTGCAATATTCGCGTGCTGCTTAAATTTTCTACGCCTGAATGTACCTACGTATGTAGCGGATTTGGAGGTGTGCAACAAATAGGTACCGAACTCCAAATTTAGATTAAATTTCTGATTGGTTTTAGGTCTATTTGCTAAAACAGGAATTTCCTGAATTAGTTGATTAAATCTTTAATTATATTAGAGTAAGTAATCGAGATGTATCGTATAGAATGTTAATTGAATATATAGTGGAACATTATTAGAAAGATGAAACTAATTATCACAAAATCGATATGGGACAAAAACGATGTCCATTGACATACATATTCATTTCTAGGTCTATATTTAGGTATTGTTAATTAGCGATCTGTACTCAAAGGTATCCGTTCAAAATTTAAAACCCTTTTTTTCAGTAAAAATTATAGATTATGGGATAGTTTGTTAGAATAATAGATCAATATTAATTTGTAAATAAATTCAGAAAATAAATTAGATTTGTGGACTAATATTAATGCCAATTTTATATACACAACAATGCAAATATCTTTTCTATTGCTACAAAATCAGCAATTCATACTTCATATTGTAAATTAAATCGTTACATCGGTTATAATAGGTCAGCTGTACTTTTGGAATATAAGATACAGAACAAATTTTGAGATTATATATGATTATCTTAATTATTACTGAAAAGTGTTCAATCTAACAGAAGATATTCATCGGTACCTACATGCTAATCATCATATTTCATGCAGTATGTAATGACTCAGAAAAGATTTGATATTGTCATTCATGAGTAAGCGCTGGCGGTCATTGTTCTTAGTTCGGATTGGAGATCACGAACGCGAGAGTTTTGGACTATTCTGAAGAGATTCATCAACGTTGTAACCGGTCTGCGAATTACGCCTTGCTATTTGCAATTTCGAGCTAAAGATGTCTATGGTTGCTATATCCGCGATAATTATTGAAATAACATCTCCTTCGTGGAACAGCAGCGGAAAATATATATATCTCTAAATTTAAATACTTCTTTTTTCTGCAATTGGTTCTATTCGGCCATGCTTTTTTTAAAAAGTCTACTGCTTTATCTCTTTACTGTCATTCTGCCTCCAAATATTGTTTTCTCCAACTTTATACATGGTTGTAGGTATAAGTATTTAGAATTGGCAACTGTAAGATACTATTGGACTAATTATCGTTATAAAATTAGTTTTTTTTCCATTATATTAGTATAAGTCATAAAGGACATGATACATTATCCAAATATTTCAATTCAGGGCAGACATCCCACTATTTAGAAAATAGACTAAAAGGTCATCAATACAAAAAAACTGCATTAACTAACCATCAAATATCAAAAAAACATAAATTCAATTACAAAGATTCAAAAATTCTTGAAACAGAATCTAATACCCAAAAAATAGAATTTTTAGAAATGATTCACATTCATAAGAACGAAAAAGCTATAAATGATAAAAAAGACCTAAATAATTTAAGTAAAATTACAAATCGCAAATTGTCAGTGTCAATATCATATTTTAATAAGGATTTGATTAAAAGTCGAAACGTCAATTTTTATCTTTCTTTCAAAAATTCTCGTTTTATATATTTGTTGTTATTCGATTTCAATAAAATTTTAAAATCTCTTACTGTTATACTTTATTTGGAAGGCCTGTTATTAAATTCATCTGTTCCGTCTTCCTTAATTCTAATCGCTATCTCTAATTTATCAAAATTATATGTCTATGTATATGTTCAAGCCGTTATTTTCTGTCACATTTACATTTATTTTGTTTACTTTGTTTTTATTATGACACCATATCTAATTGTCATATTTTTAAATTTACTGAACAAATATTTCCAGTTCTATTTTTAATGTAGCAACTACGTAGTTGTTGACAATATCAATAATTTCATTTTCAGTTTCATGAAGTTTTCCTTACATCTTTTAGCAATTAAATAAAATCGTAAATGAGGGATCTCTCTGATCTAGATCTTGTTTTAAAATAGTGACATTTTCTTCTTCCAATACTTTCGATTATGTTCTTTCAAGGGTAAGTTTTATCAACTTGGTTTTTGAGGAGATCCTAGATTTCTCAAGAACTAAATGAAACTTTGTTCTCAGCAGTCGATAAATAGATAAATATGTGTGTAGTCCAAAAGCTGTTAAAAGCTATTATGTTGTATTATAAAGGTAAATCTTTGGTCGTGTGTTCTTCTTCTTTCATACTCGCCAAGTTCATGAGCCTGGCCAATAAGTCTGATAAATTCATTACCCTATTAAGGCCACAATAAGTCCAGGTATTTGGTATTTGTTGCTTTCTCATTTTCGCTACAGAATATCTTCTGTAGTACAACTCGACTTATTTTTATAGTTTTCTCATCCTTTTCTGTCACCCACTTCTCATAATATTTTGTCTTCTGTCTGTCTGCCGTTATCGTTATTATATGTATCTATTTTCTATCAAGAATAGGGTCTTTTGTTTTAGTCGTATTGTTATGATGTTCTTCAGATCGAATTTTCTATTAAATATATAATTTCTTCGCCACCTCAATACTCAATGTTTTGATTTATAGCGAATAGATTGAGTTCATTTTAAGCTGCATTCTATCTAGTTTTTCTGAGAATAGAGCTTTGGATACAACCAGGAAGACTTAACAGTCGTTGAGGTATATTTGATTTGAAGAAGAAAAAAGAGAGTAAGAAAGGAATAGAACTAATGTTTATGGATGGATTTACGAATAGTCTAAGATAGCAGACCAATATCAAAACTATGGGAGCAAGAACTCATATAAATATATGAAATCTGCAGTCAAAATCAGAAACAAAAGCCTGAGATAAGGGCGCTGTATCTCATCAACACTTTGTTCCAAGAGCTCTAGCAGCTTCCAAGAAAAGATTGAAAGGAATGAGGATCCAAATAGACGATGATACCTGCTTATACACCCTTCAGTCTGGTAGAGAGAACTTGAGAAAAAAAATAGATCGCTGCTGTGATTTAAACATGTGAAAAAACAATATCAAAGAACGTCATATTCGCCAAACCATCTTTTTTCCTCATAACTGAACAGAACCGGTTTCATGGTTCATGTCGTGCACGAGTATCAATAATACAATACGTTCACTATTGATCTATTTTGCCAAGATCATTAATAGCGTTGGCGCTTTTATAGGTAATTGTATGTAATGTTAGTTTACGAATTCTATAGTTACTAAGCTTTAAAATGAACCAAGCTCTTTATTGGATTATCCTGTAGTTTGGAATTAATATCATAATCAAAGGAGCATTCAAATTAATGGAATTCTATAAAACAACTGCAGCAGCTGCATCGGCGTTTCAAGTCAACAAAGGGGGCAGCAAAGTCACTAGCTTGTTAGATATTTTTTTAGGCCACACGGCCAAATCAAGCGAATTGAATAAATGTTTAATGACTACTAGATTATTTTCCACAAATTTAACTATGAAGTGTGTGACTATCTATGATCGTGATGCAGCATTGTTGTAGTAGAAGTAAATTGGTTACTATAGAAAAACCTGGAGCCCAAAAGTTCTCCCAACTAGTATCCCGCTATTAAAAGAAAAGAATTTACATGAGAAAAACGTGAAATTATTTCGATTTAAAAAGTAATATTGGGAAGAATTGACAAAGCATAAGTGAATAATGTTTCGTTTGATTATATATTTGGGTAGTTGATAATAGATAGTGCCAAAAGTATATAAATAGATAGTTAGAAAGTCAACCTGTTGGTTGGATTACTTTCTGAGAGTTTACGTTTTAAATGTACAGTATTAACGTTATAGTGGAAAACATTGTGGTGGTGATTTCTATAGAATACTTAAGAAATCGTTTATTGAAGTTTTTGAAATCATGGTTTCTAATATTAATAAATCAATGAATAGGAATGATCGATAAATTTTCTATTTATAGAAAGTCAAACTCCGTTCAAAATAATTATGTACAAATATAAAAGCTGTTCAAAGCGATATTTCACATAAAAATTTCATACCATATATAACTTTGAAGTATTCAAATGAAAAAGCCACCATTTTAAAATAACTGGCGCAAGCACAAAGAAAACATTTATCAGTAACTTTACAAATGGTCGCTTCTATATAATAAAAAACGTTTCCAGGAAAATTCAACATGGATGTTAAAGTTTCCATAATGCCGCCTAAAGCCGCAACAGAGTAGGTGGCCATGACACAAGGATTCCATTTTTCATTCTGAATATTATAGTATACAGTTTTTATGACAAAATAATAAAATCGTGGCAGGGACGGATTAGCCTCTAACTATTAATTTTATATTTCAGCCTCAATTATTATAAATGATCTCTTAGCCAGTAAAAGTATTCAAGAATTAATTTTTTAAAATAAAACAGTTTCAAATCGACTTTGAATCATATGTGATTATTTTACCTATTTTTTAGTCTAATTCAAGCATACGTGCTATTTCTATTAGTATAATGAAATCAGACAGAACTTTCTTTCATCATTAAAACATAGTCTCGATGTAGGTTAATTTAATTTACCATATTTTCAAAAAATTCCACAAACAAAATACTGAAAAAGCTAAAAACAATTAAGCCTTTCAATGCACATTGGTTTTTTCAGTGCACGGTTTTCCTGACGTTTCCGAACTGTATAGCACAAATCACAAATTTCAAGGTTTCTTGATTTTTCCCAATAGACTTTACATCCGGCTAGAGGATAACACATTTATTTCTTGTTTGTCTTAGTATGGCCGGTAAGGAATTTTTACCTCCACCGATAGGTAAACTCACTTGACAGTTAGATATGTTTTATGACTTGTTTCAACGGTACTCAAGCATTGGTTTCCATTTTATGCAGAGCATAGAATAAGTAACGGTTTATATACTAATTATCCACATATAAAATGAATTCCTTTTCTATAGAGTTCTTAAGTAAAGTCAGGACAAAACTGGTCAGTTTACCAGTCTAATCTGTAATGTTCCATGGTTGGACTTGATTCAAGTTCCATTACATCCGAGTTTTGTTGGTTTGTGTCCAAGATATATATCTGCAACAATCTAATGTTTTATCTAATGTTTTATTTATTTTTATTTTTTATTGTTTTATTTTTGATTTGTAATGGTGTTGATCCTTTAGCAGAAAATTTTACAACAACGCGAAACTCAATTTGAAACATTTTTCAAAACAATTTGACTAAGTGGTCGTTGGAGCTTTACTATAATAAAATTGATCGAAGCAGCACGTTAAAGCTTGTTGGGACTGACGCGTGAGTAAAGATTTTTGCCAATGCACTCTATTATATGAGGCTAATATTTTATGGACCGCACTACGTACGTGAGAGAAAGTAATATCACGGTTTAAACAAAAAGACGTCTTTTTCTATATAATTCTTGTGGTATTTGTTGATTTTTCTATAAATGTTACGCCTAGGATAAATATTTCTTATTGGAACACTCTTTTTATTTAGAATTAAAAATTTCAGCTTCCCTATTGTTTGTTTTAAAAGCCAATAGTTAGGCTATTTGGTGATTTTGAAAGTACATATAATGATTAAATAGTTGAGCAAACTCTTTTATTATAGAGGAAATTAGTTCTTAACTATTCACTTGAGAAGAACGGTTGAAGTTTTTAACTTCAAGATCAATTTATAATTCTTTTAGAACTCTATATTCAATTTTTATGAGAAATTCAATCTGTTTTCTTTAATAACTACCGATTTTCAATGTTCAATTTAATCAATCAACCCTGAAATTTTGATATTGTTTATTCAATTGCGTCTCAATTTGAACAACGATTGCTTCACTTCAATAACTCCAGTTTTTACTTAAAATATTTGTTTTTGAACATTTAGATTTGTTAATTCTAATATATCTATTGATATTGTTCACGTTTTCTGAATGGGAAAATTCAATATTAACTGTTTCTCGCATCTAAATGATAACGAATTTGGAGTTGTATGTAACTTTTAAGTGGAGGTTCGTGTTTGGGTTAACGGTACAAAATTCATTTGTTAATAATAGATATCTTCAGATAAGAAATCTGGAGAATTGCTTGAAATACAAAGTGTATTTCAAGAGTGTATATAGCAGTTGCATAATTTTATTAAGAAATTTTTGTGTAATTAAATATGTAATTGCCTTAGTACGTTTAGAAAGATAAAATGGGAACTAAAATAATTTTTTGTGAATCAAGTTACGCTGTGTATTTCTACTCAAATTGAATTGAAAATCTTTTGTTGAAACGCTAGACTGTCAAGACAGGATATCCCTGAAGTGATATTTTAATTTTAAACCAAACAATTCTAAAATGCACTTTTTAGTGAGCCGCTTTACGAGAAAACAAAACTATGAATAAATAGCTTCCGGAAAAGTAATTATCTGATAAATATTGTTCAGGTTTCCTACACAGAAATATATAAAGTGAATTATATCATATATGAACATGAGAAGAATTTGATAATAAGATGGAAGAAGACAGTAAATGGAATCAGAAGCTCTTCTCTAGGTTTCTTAAAAAATTAAGCGATATGGATATAATAACAAGATAAAGAAATTATAGAGCCATTCTAGAGCAATTATAGAGGTAATTCTTTTAGGTGATACTCAATTTAGAAAAAAAAACTAGTTGGATAAGCAGTGCAAAATTTGTGAAAAAGATGTAAAACAGATCTAAAACTCAAAAGATCTAAAAAATTTGGGAGAAAGAGGTCTGTCTGCGGTAAATAAATTGTTACAAAGAATATGAAGTAGAAAGAATAGTACGAAAGGTTGAGAAGCGTATATAAGTTTACCACTTTTTAGAAAAAGTGACTTTTGGGTTCAAGCAATTATAAAGTTGATGATATATATATATATATATATATATATATATATATATATATATATATATATATATATATTGATGATCGCAGTACTGACATTCTGTAAAAGTATCCCAAAAACCAACAGAGAAAATTATGGAAAAGTTTATTGAATTACAGAATAAACACATCACGTATTTACAACAAGACAAGTTATATACAAGGAAATGTCCATAGTTTATACACATTTAAGATGTACTTGACAAAAGTTCCAGAATACAAATATGAGACAGTTTCCAAGAAAAACGAGTAGTGCGTTGGGTATCTACATATCTTGTCTATGCACGTCCCAAAACACGTTTCCGTCACTATTGTGGTATTTGTGTTTTCTACCGAAAATCAGGTGTGGCGAAAAATAGGAGTAACGTATCAATCTTAAATTTCTCGTTAAATTGAAAAAAACTTCGACTGAGTGCTATAAATTGTTGCAAGAGGTCTATGGAGACAATTCTCTATCTGATACGCGTGTTTTTGATTGGTCTAAGCGCTTTAGTGAGGGCCGAGAAAGCACTGAAGATGACCAGTGTCCAGGTCGACCTGGGATTCTTTCAACTCCGGAAACAGTGAGCAAAATCAACCAAATTGTGCGTGCAGATTTTCGAATGAGCTACCGGATGATTGCCTAGGCTGTAATTGCCGATAAAGAAAAGCAAAATTTTAGACGAGGAAGTACATATGACAAAAGTCTGTGCCAAAAAATCTGACTCCTGACCAAAAACTTTTGCGTCAACTGGTCTGCTCAGATTTCCTTGAAAGTGTATAAAAAGATCTGCTTTGAAAGGCACTCTATTTAAGTCGACGGCAGAGCTCCTCAGGCACTCACCAAAGAAGACTTCCAGCAGTGCTTCGACCAATGGAAAAAACGTATGAAAAGGCGTGTGGCGAGGAGAGGGAAGTATATTGAATGTAAAATAATTTTTATAAATAAGCCCTTTTTTGAAACCAGTCTCGTTATTTAATAGCCAGACCTCGTATATGAAATATTTAGCAGCCTGTTAAAAAAACAACGACGAATCCGAGAATTTTATGACAGAGAAGGATTAGGATGAAGGGAAGTAATGAGCACGGTGTCATTTTATGATGAATGATGCAGTGGAAGAAGCAAACAACAAGCAACCACTAGTAGGAAATATGAATTTGGTAAGTATTGGATTGTGTTGATGCCAAAGACAAAAATAATGATAGTTGAACGAGAAAATGGAGATGAGCGGGAATAAAATGAATACGATTAAAATATATAACAATTTAAGAAAAAATTCTCTAAGAAGATGGAAAATTTTTCATACAAACCAAATTTTCAGTCTAGTTCCCCTTGACAGTGGATTAGATCTATTTGAAAGTAACATAAAAGCGATGAAAATATGACGTATTTATATAAAATCAACGATACTACCAGAACAGGAAACTAAATAAAAATACAAAAGCAATTCCATGTTTTGATATACGACGGAATTGAGGAGCTGAAGCTGAAAACACTCTCAAATACTGACATCTTTAAGTAGTGGTACAAACGATTTAACATCCAACTTGGAATTTATCAAGGCTATGATCTACTATGATTTTAAGGCTGGTTCAAGTGAACAATAAAGTGCTAACAGTTCTAACGCGCATTTGGTGGTATGAAAGTCCAGTAGGCCAATGAGGCAACTCTTAGTGGTGGATCCGCAACATCAAATACATTTCTAAACGATTATCTTCATGTGAAAAAAAAAATTTACTCGTTAACTGCCACATACACTCAAAGATTTCCAAAAAGCATTGTAAAAATTGCGTAGTGAACGTTGATGTTAATGGTATTCTTCCTAGAATGTAATTATATCGTAATCCGGCAGGAGATCTTAGTGTGGTTTCACGAAAAACCACGAACGATGATTAAAAAGCAAAAGGTCTGTCAAGAACGCACCCGTTGCTTAGAATTTACGGAAGCAATCAGGCTGAAACATCAACGTACAGTTACAGTAAACTGCTACAGCATAAGTTAGTCAATAATACTCTGATTTGGCCATGTGTGATATCTGATTATCCTTCAACATGAACAAATATCGAAGTAGCGAAGTTTTATGATCGATGATGAGATATGTGAAGCAATTCATACATTTTTTGATGATCTTTCAAAAATAAATTAGATTCCAGAATTGTCGAAGCTCCAGTTTCAAAAGTGCATTGATGTCAGTTTTTTTTGTATATGAAAATATTTAGCGCAATCTCAGTATAAGCGAAGAATTTGATATATAGGATAATAATATAGAATTCATTACAAATTTCAAGAAAAAATTATTATATGGATGAGTCAAATCAATTTAATTGAAACAATATTGAAGTGAAAATATCCAAACACTCGAAATGAGTATACATGCAACCATATTCCATTATTTCGTTTCATAAATATAACTTCATTGATGATTTTCGCTGAGTTCATCTCAATTTCAGTCACATACGTTCATATCTATTTCAAACAAACATTAGAAAATTTGCATATCAATAGTGAACCGGTCTTGAGTTTATTATTAGGTTACTCTTCAACTTCATAAAACGGAAGTTGAATTATCCATTTAAAACTATGTAATATATGCATGAACTTTTCTAGTATTAATGTACGTGAGCTAAATCATGGAAAGGACACATCGCATCCTCTTTTTCAAGCTTGCAATAAACCTTTTTTATGACCCGCTGTATACGAAAAATATCAATTCAAATATTCTCCAGTATGAATGTAGTAATTGTAGATGAATTGAAGTATGCTGAGTAAAAAATTTAATATTATATTTTATTATTCAAAACTGTTGAATTGTCCAGAGCGTTAATAATGTTTGATGCTTAAAATTTACCCTGATACTAATGTGGCGCCATCCTTACCTAACACGCATGATGCTACTTTTTCATACAGATTGTTATCCTTGTATCCTTGTATCTATGTATGAATCTATTGGGGTATCATATCCACTGAGACGCAAAGAATTTTTTTTGCTGCGATATTGGCGAGCCCAGTATTTCCAGCTGAGCTGTTAATCCCCTTCTTTCAGAAAACCCAGAATGTCATTTTTAAGTTTCTATAGGTGTCGGTTTTATATATAAATTACTCAGTTTATTGTTATTTGAATCAGTAACTCCGAGGATTGTTAATTTTTCTCAATTGTTCGGTTGAAACAATGAAAAAAAGGAATACGCGCTAATTTATTATAGATAACCGAAATGTGCTTAAATTTTGTAAGCTTTTGTTAATAAGATCGATATAGATGACCTAATGTTGTGGAATAAGAGTTTTGAGGAAATTCGCCATAACAGGTGCTTCGCTAATGACAAGTTTCAAAATCAATCATTCCGTATATTGCTTGGACCATGATGAGAATGAGGATCCAAAAGCTGCCGCCACAACTTAAATGTTTAAATCATGATGATTATGTTAGAAAAATGTGCATATTTCAATTTGTGATATAATTTCACTGTATTTGAAATCAACTTTCACATGAAGATGTGAATAAAATGAGGATAAAATAAACTCTTAGGTTGCTATATCCAGTTTTTGAACTAGAAGGACCAATTCAGGAAACCTAAATCACCAGAAATCACTACAAAAGTTACTAGATTGGAAGCGATGATATAAAATACTAGTCATACTAAAATTATATCTGAGCCCCAAACTAAATGATTATTAACCTAATTGAAACACGGTTAAAGAGGTAAAAGAGCTGATGTTTATTAATGAGAAGGAAAAAAATACAACTTATTGTAAAATTGAAGAACTTCAAGGTCGGTGACTACGTTTGTAAGAAGGTTGATAACATTTGTCAAATTTGATGCACATGAAGTTTTGTATTTATTGGTGAAAAAAATTTTAAAATAATGATAAGAGTTGTTTCTGTAATAAGCAGTAATGAAATTGGAAGAGGAAGCCAAAAATTTTGGACTAGAGATAAATCAAAAGAGAAGTCAAAATATATGATGATGGGAAATAAACAGAAAACCTCTAGGACAAACAGACACAAAGAGTACAATTTCGGAAGAGTTTCCTACTTTGTGTATCTAGTTTATAGTAGAGTAGTAATAGAAGACAAGGGAGTTCAAGAATTAGAACTGAAAGTCAGTATTAGATCACTGATGAAGTCAAAATAAAAATAGGAATATATAAAACGGTAGTAAGACCCACATGCAACATATGCATGTGAGACATGGATATTGAAAAAGGCAGATGAAGCCATGTTGGAAATATGGGAGACGAAGATACTAAGAGAAATCTACGGAGGAGTACACACAGAAGAGGTCTGGAGGAGAAGAACTAATAAAGAATTGGAGGAACTTTATGGAGAAGCTACAATAAGCTCGTTTGTTGAGGAACAGAGAGGGAGATGGTTGGGACATGTTGACAGAAATTATGCCAAAATTAGTACTGCAAAGAAGACCAATAGGGAAAAAGAGAAAGGGGCGACCAAGGAAAAAATGGTATGACTGTGTAATGAAAGACCTAAAAAATAATAATGTTCAGAATTGGAGAGAAAAAGCTGTGAACAGGAAAAAATGAAGAAATATTGTGTGGAAAATGTAAAATAGAGGACATACTGCCATTCGTGCCCTAGGCCTACATGGCCTCTAGAGCATATTTATAAATATAAGAGTCGTTTCTAATCAAATAATTCAAAATAAAAGAACCACAATAGACGAAAATTGCATTATTCAGAGAGCACAAGATTATCGGTTCTATAAGTTCATCCACAATCCTAGGCTTGCATTAGAAGATTCTTCACATCTTTTAGTTCAAAGTAGTATTTTTCGCTGTCACTTCATTTTCTAGTTGAGCCTAAATAAATTCTATAGAGTTCAATTTAGATATAATATGAGGTCTGGTTATTAAATAACGAGACTAGTTACGAAAAAGTGTGTTATTATAAAAATTATTCTACATTCAAATGCTCCCTTTCAATATACTCCTCCTCGCCACACACCTTTCCATACTTTTTTTCCATTGATGGAGGCAGTGCTGAAAGTCTTCTTTGGTGAGTGCCTCTAGGAGCAGTGTGGTTTTTTAGCTTTACAGCTTCCATCGACTTAAATAGAGTGTCTTTCAAAGTAGATCTTTTTCTAACCTTTCAAGGAAAGAGCTATTGGTCAGGAGTCAGATTGTTTGGCACCAACTTTACACAGACTTTTGTCATGTGTAATTTCTCGTCTAAAATTTTTCTAATCTTTTGATTATGGGCGTTTACGGCCTCGGCAATCATCCGGATTGCTCATTCGACGATATGCACACACAATTTGGTTGATTTTGGTCACTGTTTCCGGAGTTAAAATAGTCACAGGGCGAGTTTTTATCAATTTAACGAGACATTCGAGATTGATACGTTTTTACTCACACATGGTTTTTGACACGAGAAAAAACCACTTTTGTTTCAAACCGCTACTGCACAAATACTATAATAGTGACGGAAACGTGTTTTGAGAGGTGCATAGACAAGATATCTAGATACCAAACACACTACTCGTTTTTTACTCCACCCTTCTAGGGCGTCCACTGGTTGCGCAGCTTCCTTATTCAATATCCAGACCTCGTATGGTGGGAGTCTATGTACAATTTTATTATTTTGGTGTTTGGGTTAAAAAAATATGAACTATGCATCGATTTATATTTTTTCTTTAATTTCTTAGACCTTTTCCATATGTTTATGTTTCTAATTCGTCTTGATTTTAGGTCTCTTCTGTTACATTATATTTTTTATTGTATCATAAAAGTGGAAACATAGTAGATCTAGTAACAACAAAAAAATGAAATTTGTATACATAATTTTAAACATAACTTTAAACATATTCATTTTGGGCTCTGGTTCAACATTTGAGATTTGTTTAGACGAAAAGTGACCTAAAATGACAGGCTCCTTTTTGGGAGGTCGAATTATGTTTGTTAATGATTGGAATATTCTCTGAGTTCATTTTCGAATTCCTGACAAGAATGTTTTTATATTATAATAAAACATTAACAAGAACAAAATGAAAACTATTTGTTTGCAATGTCAATAATAATATTTGTCAAAAGTGCTGTGAAAAACCGGCTGTGATTTGACCAATCTGGAATCTAAAGAAGTGCTAGTAAAGCGAAGATAGTGGCATTTGTACACAATTCTAATTTACAAAATAAATGATTACGATTTGTTTGTTTAGTAGTAACTTGTAAATAATATATAGATGCTGCTCTATTTTTCGTATCAAGAAAATTAAATATCTCTAAATATTCAAGTATAAAGATTTCTATTTATACAATTCTATCGATCTACTTCATATGAAATTTGAGTGAGTTCTATATTGTTTCCAGTCTCACTGTTCGAATTTGAAGTACAAATATACGAGACCCAGATTTTTTCAAATCATTTCAATTGTTATTTGAGTGCGCTTATGAGAGCGGTTTTGCCTAGAGTGGAGTTTAGTTGTTTGAGAGTCCTGGCTACGTTTTAAACATGTCCATATGTTTACATAAACCGCATTTGTCGTTGGAATTAATTTACAGATAATAAATACACTCCCAAACAAAACTAATGCCTTTTTTATTAGTTGAGGGACTTTTTCTGGTTTCATTTCTGATGCTGTTAAATAATTGTTCACTGATATGAAGTTATTTTTCCAAAATCGACAAGATCTGCTATTTTATAAAAATATATAAATCTAATAAAATGATAGTAATGAATAATTTCGGAATAATATTGTCAAAATGAATTGGATTAAATTCAAAAGCAGTCTCGGAGACCAAGGAATACAAAGATTTCTGGTAGATGATTATCGACTTACAAAGAAAGCATTGAGAAGGATCCTAGAGGCGAGAAGAAATTAAATTGGAACCAATATTTCCTACAAGCGCTTCTTGTTATCAAAATTTGATGATGTCACAAAGTACTATTTGAGACTTGAACCTCCTAGATCATAAGGTAATTCATAAATCACAATTATAGTTTGATCTAAATCATTTGGACAGGGAAAGCACCAGTGGTCTAATTTACTGTTCTTAATAATGAGATCAGATTCTGCTTTTTTGATCGTATTACACATACAGAAATGCGAGTAGAAAGTTTTGAAAAGGTCAAAGAAACTTCAACATCTTTTGTAGGAGATTTTCACTTCGTGCTTGACAGTCCTCTACGCATATTACAAGAAACCAATTGAAATCCAGGTAATGCTTAGTTAGCTAACATCCTCGATTTTAATCTAATAGAGTTTCTTCGGTATATAATTCACTTGAGAGTTGATTGTTATTCCACAATTGAATGAGATAACTCTCAGAATTGTTGAAATATTGAATTCTCTATAGCAAAACAAAATCAGAGCTGGTAATCGATACATGGCCTAAAGCAGACAACAATAATTGATGATAGAGGAAATTTCATTCTTTTATTAGATTTCTTACGAAACGAGGAGGGTTTTTCGTGACGTTGTTGATGGTATCATATACTATATGATTCAATTTTCTTAAATTTTTATTTTAAATGTTTCACCACAAACTGATATTCCCACTGATTTATACTCGTCTTCATTTTGCTTCATAGTCTGTTTGTGAGTGAATCCGCAATATCGTAAGTCAATTTGATTTGAATTTTGAGGTGCTCAAATCGTTTTCATACTGAAAAAATTTACTAAAAATGGTTTTTGTTCCTGATATTCAGGTCACTTCCAAAACAATAAATAATTAACATAAGCACTGTGTGTTCTCTATATGAAAATAAATATTTTTGCACAAATATATACTTCCTAAGCTTGAGTTTTAGATTTATGATTAATTTTCCGTTTCTTCTCCACTAAATTTGATAAATTTTCTTTTGATTGCAAAAACAAATGTTTCCAAATTGTCTAAATTACATTTTGAATCAGTTTATTTGAAGCAACAATTGAAACATCTCTTAATATTGAATGTGCAAGCATGGAGTACTTGTACAACCAAGATTGAAGGCACTGATTCCTTTGAGGTAATTTGGCTATACAGTTCGGCGGGCTTCAATAACAAAATAGACTTATGATCTCACACTGTACACACTTTTGCCATCTCTCCGGAAGTTTTCGGTTACCTTTTTCGTAAAAGTCTCTCTCTTTTCACGTCATCATTCGTGTACAATTCTCCCTACGCATTCTTTTGGAACCGCAATCTTCTATATAACCTTTAAATAGACCAAATGAATAATAGTCGCAAGGCGAAAAATCAGGACTATAAGAAGGGTGTTTTAGTGTTTCCCAATCCAATTCGTTCAATGTCTGCATCGTAAGCCGAGTTGTATGCGGTTTTGCAGAAATATCGCACTACGGATTGGAATATCGCGTCATTTTGATCTGTAGGCCGGTTTCACCGTCTTTTTTTATGAGGTCGTTTAAAAAATACGCGTTCACAGTTTGTTGTTCAGTGTAAAACTGAACCGAAATTACCTTATTTTTAACTAGCGCGCCTAGGACACGTTTTCTTAGTAGTAGTTTTTTATTTAATGGAAAAAAAATGAATGGGCGTAGAAAAAGTATAGTACGTTACACGAGTTGTAAGCCCATTACGCACTCATGATATTTTACTACTTACGTATTGGAAATAAATGTTATTCCAATCATATGAAGAATACGAGAAGTATAAATTAGAAAATACGAGGATATATTGAAAAATTCTTAGCCTACTATAGAACCAAACAAAATTTCAATGTCAAAATATTTTATTACTCAACATATTCTCCTCTTAATTGGATACATTTATTACAGCGAACCTACAACGTTTCTAGACCTTCAAAAAAAAATCTTTCTTTTTGCTCTTTAAATCAGACATCCACAGCCTTTATTACCTCCTCGTTGGGAGAATATTTTCGACCTTTCAAACTTTCTTTCAGTTGAAGAAAGAAATGATAATCGGACGGAGCCATATCTGGTGAATAAGGGGGGTGTTCTAGTAATTCAAACCCTAAATCACGAATTTTTGGCATGCCAACATGAGATTTATGTGCAGGGGCGTTGTGCAAAAACAAAACACCTTTGGAAATCCCAAAAAACTGCAGCAAGAACTTTTCCAGCAAATTTTTGGACAAGAAATTTCTTAGGTCTTGGAGAACCAGAGTGTCGCCATTCTATCGATTATTGCTTTGCTTTTGGATCGTAGAAATGTACTTAAGTCTCATCCATAGTAACAATTCGGTTTAAGAAGTTTACATCGTTTTCAAATCGAGCACAGATCGAACGCGATGGTTCTACCCTTGCACACTTTTGGTGAACATTCCAACATTTGGGGATCCATTTTGCAGCAATTTTTCTCATGTACAAATTAACGTGAACTATATGATGAACGTGTTCATATGAAGTATTCAGTGCTTCAGATATCCGTTTTAGCCCAATTGGACGGTCTGATAGAATCATGCCATGAACTGCATCGATATTTTCGTGGACTGACACAGAAACTGGCCTTCCCGATCGATCATCATCTTCAATGGAAAATTTACCTCTTTTGGAGCTTGCAGTCCAATTTTACACGGTCGCATACGGAGGACATTTATCACCAAGGGTATTAAACATAAACATTATTGCGTAACCCTGGTTTACTTTTTTGACGTCAAACTTTACACTTACACTTCTAATAAGTTATTGTTCGTTGCTATGGTAACGCAATATTTTGTTTATGCATGGAACTGGTCTAGGCTAACTAGACATCAATACATCCTCGCACAATAACATCATTTTTCAATTTCACATAAATATAAAGTATTTCGCTTAAATTAATTCGAATTTCTTTTGAATTGAAAAAATAAAGGAATGATGCCTTAATTCTGTGTTAAATAATGATACTAGAGCTAAAAAAGTATCACCTATCTCAAAATCCAAATAAAGATTTGGTGAAGAGGGAGACAAATCTTTGCTGATCCATTTTCATGCATAATGAATATAAAATGGAAATGAATATTTAATTCCTAGAAGGGTCATATCTGGATACATATCTATTGTTATTCATTTATGCGTAGAAGCGGAACATTTTTAATACAAAGGACGTACGAATACGGCTTCATAACCGTTCTTAAATAAATATAAAGACCCTTTTGAAGTTAAAGTAGAAACATGGTTCGATATATATACACTGCAAATGGAATAGGATGTTTCACTTCATGTAAAATATCTTTCGATAATATAGACGTTAGAAGACGATTCCTCAAGATTTGAATTTGAAAGTAAAATCACTTTGTATACTTAAGTGAAAAGTATACAAATGACAGAGTAGCAAAAAATATTTTTACATTCAAAGCAATTTATTCGTAAACATGGTATCATTGAATTCAATGTGAATATTTTCTCATAATTTGACAGCTGATATATCGTTACAATGTATTTCTCGAATTAAAATTCTGAAAATAGAGTATTTGTTACAACTGAAAAATGTTATTTTAACCATTTGTTGACTTATATAAATAACATGGATTGAGGCTGATTAATTACCTTGAATTCGTCTCTTAAAATGTTAGGCGAAGCCCCGTCATCGATTTTAATAAAATTAAATAGGATGAGAGCTTTTGTAAAGTAGTCCTCCAGATATTGGAGCTCGATTGAATCAAAATTTAGATATGAGAAAGAACACACTCAGAGTTACCTGGTTATGGAATGACACTATAAGAAACTTCTATAGGAGCTAGAACCAAGCACCAAAGAAATGTTGAAATCTGCGAAAAAAACGGTAAATCTCGCAGAAAACTACATTAGAAAAAAAAAGTGAGGACATAAGGTGATAATTCTCGAGAAACGATTTGCCAATAAGATGAGGAAGCACATGAATCGGATTTTGAGATGAAGTATAAACTATATAATACGTGATTATTCACAAAAAGGAAATACAGTCATGATACGAAAAATATGGAACTATAACTTTGTAGTTTGCTTGAGAAATCGTTTCGGCTATTCAAAAAGATAGACAGTACTCTTTCTAGGTACTTTCAGCTTCTGTCTCTATGGCTTGTTCTATGTAGTGAAAGTGACAGTTCTATACTGCAAAACAATTTCGGGGCCCTCTGGAGTAGACAACTTTAACTTCCTGAAATGTGACTTAGCCACTTCAATGTTGACAGTTGACAGTTTCACTTCGATGAATTGGCATAACCCTTAATTTTCTGAAACTATTTGTTTTGTCTAAATTAATGAATAATAATGAATGATGATAAAAAATTATTAATAAATCAATATTATCATTGCAATTATCATTAAGTACATATTGTTCAATAAATGATATGTTTATAATTCTCTATTATTTATTTTCATTCCTCTGTGTAATTGAAAACGTTTTGGATCTTATGTGTCGTCTAAAAAATGTCGCCGCGGCTGAAATATTACTTTGTTGGACGAGTCTGAAAATTGCGAGGCGTGCAACAGACGAGTAGCACTTTCAGTCCTTGGCATACAAATAACTATTGAAACAGCTTTATTACTTTGAGGAGTTTCAGAACTATCTTGATTTCTGTCCGGCAGTTGAGTATCTCCTTAAGGTTAGTTTTGACATGAAACTTTGGCAAACAGGACGACTTTCTGACGACATCATATAGCCGTAAGTTTTGTGTGATTGATTTCCTACTCAAAAAATTTAGTGAGAAGTAGATTGGTGGATGTTATAAAATACTGTAGTAGTCTTGCTCCATATATCGCGACAAGATTTTTTGGTGAACTTTTTGAGGTCAGTCTTCAGATCATTGACCAGCTGAACTAGGATTCTTAAAGTTTTCTTGGGCGTAGCAATCAGAAGATTCGCGTGAAATAGAAGCTAGGACCTGGTAGAATGTTGTCGTGTAAAACTGTTAACCAGTTTAATATCGTTTCTA
Organism: Diorhabda carinulata; assembly: GCF_026250575.1. Lineage (NCBI taxonomy): Eukaryota > Metazoa > Arthropoda > Insecta > Coleoptera > Chrysomelidae > Diorhabda > Diorhabda carinulata. The sequence continues at coordinate 29,772,668 of NC_079462.1, read as the reverse complement.
GACATCTTGACAAGTTCTTTAGAATTTTTAGTTGATTGGTCTGAATAAATATTGGATTGTCTTAAGTCTGGAGGGTTTCTCCTTAAGATTCCCTCTGATCCTCCATCGAGCTCGTTCTAACGTGACATCTCATAAAATAGTAGGTCTCAGGTCCATTCTCATTTCTGTTGTTTGTTTTGCACCCCCATGCTAACTTGAACGTGCATTCAATAACCTTAAGGTCCTACAAAACCAGTTGGCTATCGGAGAGTATATAAATAGGTTGTTTAGTGAGGTTTGTATTCAAACACTCCTAAGAATATAAGCTCATTACTAGCATCTCTAGCTAAAAAACTGAGTGATTTACTTAATGGTATGGAGAGCGGTAATCCTACTATCGTGTCGATGAAAACTATGAAAATATGAAAAGGTATTCTTCCTACTATAAAGGATGAAGAAGGAATCATCAATTTGGAAGGGCTAGAAAGTTTTCGATTTCCATAAAATTCTCAAGATTCTGTCCTTTTTGTTCTAAAATATGCTCTGAGTTAACTGATTTGCCTTTTAAGGAGTTGTATGAGCATTTTTACCAGTGTTAATTATTGTGAGGAATCATTTACAAAGCACGTTGTTGATGCTTATGAGTTTTCTCTGTTCACATAATATCACTACATGGTACTCAAACTAACATGGTATGGTTAGTCCATAAGTATTAGAAGTTTTCTTAGATTTGTATACATTGATTTGAGGTTGAAGTTAAAAAGACGAAGAGAGAGCTTTTCTATGATAGAAAGTAAGGAAAAGAGCTTGAGCAAGGAATAGAGAAAGCGAGTAAAAGCGAGGTTGACGTTGATGGTGGTTGTTTGTTATTATGATTGTCTATCCAATAGAACCGTAAACTGTACTGTGAAAAGTAAAAGCAGAAAGATAGAAGAAAAGAGGAAAAGCATGAACTAGATAAACTGAAACATACTCAAAACATCTAAGATCAATTTAACTCAAATTACCAGCAAATCAATGGATTAATATATTTTTTTATTTATTTTTGAAAATTTCATTGTTGTTTTTGTACTTGTTGGATTCAAACGCAATAATTAATCTATTTCGAGAATGAAACAGGTCCAATCGAATATGGGGTCCAAAACTTTTCTTTTGTTAGCTTATTGTATTAATAGCCATTAATCTACAATACATATTTTTCGGATATGTATATTTCGAATACAATCCAATTCAATCAATATTGCATTGAATTTGGAATAAAATACCGATTTTCCTAATTTTCTAATCCAATTTTCTATGTTATAGGTAAAAGCTAAATCCTCATGGTACAACTTTCAGTTTAAAGTTTAAACACGAACCGACTCAATAAATAGTTATTTATTAAGTAGAATCTACTCCTAATAGAATTTGATTTTGTAACTACAAAATAAGGAAACAATTTGCATAGGGAGAATTTCTTATATCGTGTTAAAAATTTCCACATTTCCATTGAATGTTCGCATTTCAATAATTTATCAAGGAACAAAATACAGAAGCTGAAATAAATCCATTGTTTATCTAAACGTCGTTTACCAAAGTGATCTAAACTCATTTATACTGAATTAGGACCTGCCATTTCTCTTGTTTCCTTTAATTTTCTTTTTCTGTAGTCACTGGATCGGAAATTTGATGTTCAGATAATCACATTCATTCATCACCTACGTTGTTACGTTCACGCTACATTTGTCCAAAAACAAAAAAATAGGAGAATAGAATTGGGTTACATTTGATAGATAGAACGTAATTTCTTAGTTTTTCTGGCTGTGTTGGGTTTGTCATTATATTAAACGTTTCCTATTCTCACGATAAATACAATTTCGCGAAGACCGAGTTTTGCAACCACAAACATCATAAACTGTTGGTATTGTTTTGATTAATATTAATGGTATTTTTCAACGAATGAATAGAGGGAAAACAGGCTATATTGTTCTAAAATCGACAGACAAACATCGAAATCGTGAACATAAATTTCTTGTGACTACCCTACCGGAGTTCGTACAAAGCTAGAAGAATGAATAATGATATCACAGAGGTATGAAGGAATTTATACATCAAACGAAATATATTTTATCAACATAAATTATCTTACTTTAAATCTCTAAGAACTAAAACTTCAAGTAAGCCTTACAAACTAAACTGTCCGGAATGTAATGGATTATATGCAAACAAGATACTTGAAAAGTTTCGAGGCTATTTGCTTAGAAGTTTTAAGAGCTTGCAGATAGAAAAAACAAACATGATGTAACGACAGACATCTGCTATCTTCATTTCCATCATTACCGAGACTTGGAGATCAATTTAGAATCATTATTTGGTTCAATTGTAGAAACAAATAATATGTTATGTTGACGAGGAAATAGTTTGATGTGGAGTTGAGAAAAAAATGCATCAAAAAAATTGAGGAGAAAATAAGAGCTCAAACTATAAAGAATGGTTTAACTATACAACACAATAAGAAGACGAATTCTAATAACAAAATAAATGCAAACACATGGTTCATACACCTTATTTCAATTGGACAGATTGTCGGATCTCCAAGTTTCTTTAAGAACTGGAAAAAACATGTTATACAATCAAATTAGGTAGCAACTTTTGGCTCAAGCCAAATCAAAGATAATTACCATACCCAAAACTATAGACAAATTACAGACAAACGAAAATAATTGAGGAAAATCTAGCAAAAATTACAAGCTAACGTTGATAAAACAAAACTGAGTCAAGCAGCTTCAGAAATGAAAATCCTGCTCAAGAACTTTGACTTATGAAAAACAAAGGAAAAACTAAATTAACCGTAACTAACAAATCCTCCTATCCAAAATCCTGAAGGTCAATGGGTAAAAAGTAGCCAAGATAAAGCCAATCTGTCTGTCAAACACTTGAAGTCTTCAAGTTCAACCCCTTAGATAAAAACTGAGGTGAAAGATCATTTCTCAATTTTGTAGAAGGTTGTCCAAATCATTCTTATACCTATGTTAGTTAACAATTCTAGAAAAATTAGTGATAGGGAAGATAGAACCGATTCTAAAAGTCAGTCAACTAATACCAAATCATAAATTTGGATTTAGGTACAACATGCCCTTATAGAACAAGTCCATAGAGTCACAAAAGTGTACCATTTTGTTGAAGACGAAAAACAAAGGTCGGTTACCTTTTTAGATATTGCGCAGGCATAATACATGATCTAGGACGTCAGATTATTATACAAAATTAGAAAACACTTCCCGCACAACCTTTTCCCAATCTTAAAATCCTACTTACAAGACTAACACTCTCAGGTCAAAAGCCAAGATCACACCACAATTCAACATCGAATTATGTCAATTTATCTTATTTACACAGTTGATTTTCCCACACACAACAACGTAACTACTGCAATCCTAACTAACAAGCAGCTAATATACAAAATATGAAACTCATCTGGAGTTGTATTCAACTATGGGGCCCTGCATAAAACTGTAATATAATAACTCTAGAATGAAGAAATATCTCAATACTCCCAGAAATATGTTCACCGCATTGAAACTCACCCCAACGCGTTCGCTCTACCTCTAATGAGACCTTCTACCTAGCGAAGGTTTAGAATCAATTTTCCATCTTGTGTAGTTAACCTCTATTAAACTATATTTTATAAGTGAAACGAAATTATCACTGGACAATTTTCTTACTAGATAACTTATATATATTGATACTATCATAACTGAGTTTGAGTCCTAGAGTCCTAAAGAAAGAAGATTTTATTTGGTTTCAAGAGATCATGGAAAGGAGTTCAATGTTTGTAGCCATTTTCAGACAAACTTAATATTGACTTGAATATTTTATAAGTGATGTTAACGAGGTATATTTGAGGTTAAAATTTTATGGACTGTTTGAGGTTATGTCGAATGTAAATAATTAATATATAATAATAAAAATAATAATAATTATTTTTATACATATATCTTACTTCATTCTAAATTGAATAATATATTATCATTAAGTTTATGGTAGATTGTTGTATTTTGCAACAGAATAATAACTTCTTTCAAGCAGAAATTCCTTGTCAATCTCCGGAACTTATTAAATGTATTTGCCATTTTTAATTCTAAAGGTAGCAAAGGGCAAACGTTAACTGAAAACGCCATAGGTTACCATCTCTGTCTCAAAAATTCGAGCTAACGAGTGTTTTATAAAAAGGCCAGTTAGTTAAAATTGTAAAATAAAATATCAAAATTAAAACATAATCACATTTTAAAAATGCAGTTTCTCAAAAGCTATTTAAAATTTCGTATTTAACTCCCTACCTGATGAACTATTTGCCATAAAAATATGGACAATTCGAAGGTCCATAATCTGAAGTTTAGCCTATTTATAATTAATGTATGAAATAATTGAAGAATATAATAATATCATACTACTCAATAGACCAATTTTAGTAAGATATACAACAAAAATATTATTTTTCATTTTTAATGCATTTCAAATAATTGAATGTGTTATACAGTCACATCTGAATCCCAGCTTTGTTTTTATTTCTATGATATTCATTTAATCGTAGTATGCACGTATTTGTCTAAATAACATTTTATATCTGCTCCCATTTAATTATTAAGTTATCAATTTATAACTTGTATTTATATTTATCACGCAACTAGGTTTGAAACATCAAAATATTGTGCTCGATTAAAGTAATCATAATATCGGTTAGTATAGTTACTTACCATGGTATTTGTACTAGCGGAACTAGATCGATGATTTATCTTCGCGGGATTGCCTGGTGATGGACTTTGACTAGAAATTTTGTTCTCCGGAGGTCCTCCGCCGTTTTTAACGCTGATTTCCAAATAGCAATGACTCTCCAAATGACTTTGCGCTCGTTTTTCTTCGTTAACTATTCGACGAGCAGCTCGAAATATCTTGTAATAAACTACCATCATCACAGTTAGAGGTATGTAGAAACTACACATTGTGGCGTACACTTGATACCTATGAAAATTAAGAAATAATCATAATATGAAGTTTGAATTACAAATTTTCAAAAAAGTAATCCTCACAGAGCTTTTGTGACTTTCCAGGAATGATTTTTATTTGTATATCCGATTGTTTCTAACTAATATTCTAGTCGAAAACATGCCCTTTGGATGAATATATAAGTTTTTTTTATCTAATGAGAAAGCTGATGCTTTTGTGACCGGAATATACTTTAAAAGAGCAGTTGGCAACATTTGGTACTCCCAATTCAACATTCTACCATTACGAAAAGAAGGAATAGAAATATTTATTCCCAAGTAATGAAATGATGATAATTTGAATGTTTTTGAGGAAATATACGGCAAAATACGCGGAGGTCTCTTATGTAACAAAAACAAGCCCCCTCATTCGAAGAAGCTCTTGTACCTTCTCCAGTTTATAGTGTTAATAAAGTTCAATAAGTTCTGAAAACGAAGAAATTTTCTAAGAATTGTAAGAATTTTTTGACAGATCTACTCAATATACTGACCTCATCAGAAAAATGCTCAATGTAGAGTTTGAGTTGGGATGAAAAATGTCTATGAAAATACACTTTTTACATTCTCACCAAAAATTTTTCCTGAAAAAATTGATAAGCTTGATAAGCGCTACCAAAGAAAAATTTTCACTTTTGGTCTTTAATTAGAGACATTCGGGACTCCTAATATAGGAGAAATGTGAAACGGTCTAAGAAAACATGTTTTTTAGTTCGGATAATAAAATTGAAGATTCATAAATACCCAAGGTTCTTTATTCCTCACAAAAATATGACATGAATCAATTTTTTTTACCTTTCTTATTCATTTTTTCTATAAACGTATAATCTTATCCAGGAGAAGAAAATATTAATTTTTTTGTGGGTAGTGTAATCAGTAGGTAAATTTTATCAGGTTCCGATTAGCTAAAACCAGTTGTTTTGAATAAGTTTGGCTCTCAGTTATGTTATAAAATCATTACAAATAATTTTCGTTGTAGTATAAACTGTATAGAAAATTTTTGAGAAATGTGAGGTTTATAATGCAAAAATAACCCAATTTTAAGTGTTGACAGAAACTTTACCGCTACAGATACTTTTGATAAATAGACTTCGGTCATCAATTCCCAGCTGCGAAATAAAGAGAGGTAGATTATTCGAATATTAAAGTTAAGGAAAGACTATCAAAGCATTTTTGACATGGACTAGAATTTTATCTTCGATGAGTACGAAACAGTGACTCCGTGATTAGAAATATTCAGATATAAAGTATCATTTATCCCGAGTTTTTACCTTCCGTGTAGTTGAATTCACATTAACGTCGTAAATATTAGAATAGGTTGGAAAATAGCTACAATGTAGAGCCTGAATTACTACTAAACTCAAAAGAGGTTAAGTACCACAATGGAAAAAATTGTATTTAATTCGTTTATACTAACCATGCAGTAGTAAAATATCTAAAAACTTGAAACTATGCCGCTTTAAGACCAATTTAAATATCATACGATGAAATTATTACATTTTGGGATATTTACATTATTGAAAATGTATATTATTAACTGATATCACTCACTCACCCAAAGTCTTGTGACACTAAGCACACGTTTGATGTGGGACGCCCGTTTGCCCCCATTTCCGAATGTTCGTTTCCTAAAATTAATAGCGGCGGTAGAGAAATACACGCTGCGAAACACCAAACTAATATCACCCACAAAATCATTCTTTTCGGTGTCCGTTTTACCCCGTATTCGAGAGGTTTTGTTATAGCGTAGTACCGATCTACACTTATCATACACAGGTTTAGAATTGATGCCGTACAACTGAGCACGTCGAAACTGACCCATAAATTGCACATAATCTCTCCGAATATCCATTTACCATTGATTTCGTAGAAAGTTGCCATCGGCATCACCAAAATAGCCACACAGAGATCGCTCACAGCCAAACTGACCTGAAAACAACAGTAAATATTCTCCTAAGAATATGTTAATATGTTAAATATTTTCTGAATATATCAACATCAACTTAAAGATTGGATTAAGAAAGTATTGATTTATTATAGGTTATCATGAAATTATTTTCTAATTTTCATAGTAGATGGTGTTCGAGGCGCTATATCGAGTATCACTAGCGAAGTGTCTCGAACCCATGCTACAACATCCCGCAAGTGGAATCTGATTGGTTCGTGAGATCACGTGGAGTGAGAACGTTACTTGATAGGTCGGGTTAAGATAGGTTAGGTTAGATTAGGTTAAATCAAAATATGATTTGACACTGACAATACATTATGGAATATCAAAATAAAAAGATTTACATTTATAAGCCCTCTCCCTACTGTTTTTTTGATTGGATCGATAGTTGCTACTTGCTTATACACTTCTTTCTTACGATTAAAAATTACAGAATGTCTTTCTACAATCTGTCCTTTTCGGGTGCCTCATATATAATACATAGACAAAAATACATCTACATACTTTTATTCTTTTTAATTTAGTGAGTTGAAAAATTCTGATGACGTTCTAAAGATGACGTGATCTCACGAACCAATCAGATTCAAGTTGCGGAATGCTGTACGTCTCAAGTGGAATTTGAGGTTATATTTTTCTGGATAGAGTTTGTTGGTCACTGCTTTTGTTAAAAGGTATGGACGTTTAAATATGATCAATATTTATGAAAAATGCGCTGATTACTCTAGAAAAGGCCATAACGAATCATTTTTTTTTCAAAACATGCGCAACTGAACTTTTTCGTAGAAATATCGACGAAAAATTTGACTCTCTTGACAAGCTCTCAACTGTATTTCGCTATAATGATATAGTTTTAATGGATGCTATTATTTATTTATCAAATTTTGGTTGGCTTTCCAGATTGAAAGCATCTTTCCATACTTGAACCGGTTCTTTGACGCAATATTAGTTGTCTTCGATTTCGTATTTGACAACGGATCCTTTATTAAGTGAATTGTATCCACCACGTAGAGTATTCTTTATATAGTTTCCATGATCTACTAGAAAATGTATTCTAGCTTTTGACTTCTTTGAGGAAGCTACTTTTCATTGAGTTCTGAAGTCGACATCAAGGAAGTACTAGATTTGAAGGAAATGGAAGTGAAAGAATATTATCGATAACAGAGTGGTGTGGGAGACAAATTGTTGAGGAGGTCAATATCCACCATAATGCCATTTGGTGAATCATTATACTTTCAAAAAGACGTTATTAAATGGAATACTTGATATGTAAGATTTTGTGATTACTAAGTAATTCAATTAAACGATAGATAAATGGAAGAGCTATCAATATTTTTGATAACGGAAAGCTGATGCTAATATTGCTGATTAATCAGTAATTTACCAACTTCCAAGCACGCGGAAAAGTGAAATTTACAGTATTCTTTCAATAATTTGAACTCCAAACTTTATTTATGAAATATTAGCATCAACACAAGTTGATTTTCGAGTTTTTAATTGATGGGATTTGAGTTTTCGTTAACGAAATGAACTTAATAACCTAAGAAGAGCAATTATCAAAACTGGAGTAGCAGCTTCCCCAACTTCTTAATTAAAACAAACTGAATGATGTTAGTTGATGGAGTGTAGCTGTGAGTTTGTTACCCTTGCTTTATTTTTCCCCATTCTATCTAACAAAATTTCACGCCTAATTGTTTATGTAAATCCGCTCACAAGCTCAAAATTAGGTTTCAACGTTTTTATTTGTCTTTCATTTGAAAATAAACGTGAAATTTGATTCATTGCATGTACATCCAAAATATTAACATCAATGTAAATAAATGGATTATCTAAAGCACGTGCTACAGAGTTCGTTATTGGTACGAGTGATATTTTGAGAAAAAAAGTTGCCAACAGAATTAAAACTTAATCTGAAATGATGGAAAACAATATTATATTTTCCATCTATTGAGAAATATATCACGAAGATAATTCAAAGATGGAGATGAATTTAATATTTCGAATATTGGAATTTATTGGAAACAATAATATATCAACTAAATTGATATGAGAATTATATAAATAGTGGATTAATCGTCACAATATTATTTATTATAAAAACTATTTAACTAAGTACACCTCCACACCATTTTAATATATCATAGTGGTAAGCAAAGTGATACAGAATGCGATTAATGAATTTTTAAAGCAGCAGTTCTTAGTATGGCGCAAACACTCAAGTATAATGGGACTGGTAAAAAATGCAGAAAATAATTTGCCACCGAATAAATCGTACCGGCATTGAAGACTATTTAAAACCCCGATGAGTGTTGTTAAAGTAAAATTGGGTAAGTTGAAGACAAGGAAAGGTGCAGATGACCTGCAACCCCAAAAACAAAAGAAAATGTTGGAAGAATAAACATATTACGTCAATTATGCGATTGATTATTTGAGGGCTTAGTGAAGAATTTTAAATTTCGTTGAAGGTCCTTGTTACGCACTTATCAAGAGATAATATACCAATGAGGCGAGTGGGTGCTAAATTTGTTCGAAGACTGATGAATCAGTTGAATATGCTTAAGATTTGTAGAAGCCCATCTTTGAAATGATAGCTAGTAAATGAGATAATTGTGTTGAATATTTAATTCATGGATTAGTAGAAACAAGTGTTTTTTAATCTAAGTTGAATTTTATTTAATATCTGAAGTACACCTCGTACATGATCTATAATTATAATTTACCATGAGAGTGTTGTTGATCTTTTGGCATGAGTTTATTGCCTAATTGCTAAGTGCCAGGTTCATGTTAGCGGTAAAAAAAGATGATGGATAATGCGAATGGAGTGTCACTGACGTTGGAAATTTGAACGTAGATAATTGTGAGAACTTCATTACACTAAAAAATTCATGCAACCAATTTTATTTTGTATTTAGAAATTTATCTGAATGTGTGTATGCGGGATAATAAGTTTTTTACCAAATTTCTCGTATTTAATTTTTAGTAAGTAGGTGAAACTGTATATACGATTAGCACAAGGGAAATTACGTTTAAAACCTCAACACTCTTGTTCTGTGGAATAGAATCAAGTGATTTGCAAGATAGGTTTTTAGCTCCAGAATGATTCTCTTAACTAGTTTTGTCAAAATAACGTCTCAATATATTTTTTCGAATATTACTTAGGTCATTCAATGTCAATTCAATCGACCAATAGTTGAAATCGACCTCCATAAAATTGGACGAGCTCTGGTCAATACTCGTAGATTCTCTTTATCGTGAAATAAAAATTTACCTGGAGAATTTTTTTTTTTTCGAAAACTGATTCAACAACCTCTCCTATTTATTTTTCAAATATCTGGGAAACTATTATGAATACAAAAATGAGCTTGTTTCGAAGGAGATACTTGGAGCTATAGAAAAAAAAAAAAACACCGTGGAAGAGATCCGAAAACCGCAAAACGTAGAATTTCTGAAAATCGTTTAAATGTAATTTTGACCCAAATTTTGAGAAATGTATACCAGTGTGAGCATTACACGTCGATAGTAACCGAAAACAACTTAAGAGTGGTTTGTAGTGACTGCGCAACCGACACCGGTTTCAGTTTTGGAGGCATCCGTATAGAGAATTAGGTTGAAGGATTTTTTTATGCAGCATTTCTAAGAATACTCTCTCTACAAAGACACCAGGGGATTCACGTTTATTGTAAACGGTGAGTGAGAAGGCTACTGTGTGAATATTATTAATCCAAGGGGGAAAAGAAGTAAGTGGGCAGGTCAAGGAAAGGTTGGTAATTTTGAGTAGAGAAGCGAGCAATTGAGGGATAGAATTTACAATTGTTAGTGAATTAGTAGGAAGGGATGTGGTGGTAAGTGGATTCGTCTCGTACACAATGTTTTCTAAATATTTTCTGACATAATATAATAATAATTGTGCCCTTTGCTTTTATTTCATCTGTCTTGAGAATCTTAATGTAATTATTTTAAAAACAGACACACTAAAATACGATAATGCACCATCCTCATAAAACCAAATATCATAAAAATTCTTACCAAGAGCTATATTTACTTGTAACTATATAATTTACTTGTAACTATAAATGTAAAAAGTCCGTACCTGTAACTTGTGTGTTAAGTTTTTTACAAATATTTCCTATTTTTTTAATAATTTATTTTTACAAGATTGTCAATTCAATCGTATATAGCCAATTCCAGTTTTTAGAAGAAACTATTTTATCGATTTCTCACTCAGATTTTGATTCAAAATAATTTTAAAACGATATTTCCTTCCATCGCCTACTACAGGAAAGAATCACAAGGTAACCTGAAATCCCCGGCAGGAGACTCTTCCTCAGCAGTGGTATTCAATAGAAAAAGTTTTAGCAACAAATAAATTTTTTGAAAAAATAATAAATTCGCATTAACTGCGTATACAAAAGAGCACAACGCACAAACCAGTTATACATTAAAAACAACTTAGACTTCTCTATATATATTAAAGATAAGGCTGGGACTTATCTATGGAAATCCGGGACGGTTACAGCTCTTAACTGGATTCCCAGATGTTAGAGTTGAGGTTGAGTTTGAAGTCTGGTGATTGTTGTGGAAACTCCCAACCTGGCAGATGTAGAATAGAGCAAATATAATGAATAGAATCACCAAAAATTTATTAAAATTTACTTTTGCTTGAAGTGTAGACAGGTAGAGGGAGAAATAGAATCAATTTCGAGTTTTTATTGAATTTCTTGAAAAGAGTGGGAGGTTGATAACAAATTAATTTCCTCAAAAACTCGAAAGTTAGAATAAATAAATCAGAAGTGACTACTTTGCCAAAAGGAATATTCAAAATGGTTGAAGAAAAACGTAACAAGCCGAATGGCATGTTACAGGTAATTTCAATACATTTCTTGTAACATACTTCACTACATTCGATGTTTCACTTTTTTTTATAAATATTTTGTAAACAAAAATCGGAATATTCGCAGGTAAATTCACTTTTCAAATACATTTAACATTATATATACGGTATTTTTAATAAATTTGACTCACCAAGAGATAGTTACAGGGTCTCCTCAATTTTCTAACAAGACATACAGCAACGCAGACTAATATATTGCCGACTATTGTACCAATGATAATAGAAACAAGAATGAGAGATATGATTATACTTTCCACTTGATTATAGCCCGATGTATCTTCCTGAGTTACATTTTTTGTATCGTTAATAATCGCCGGTATCACAGTTGTAGACGTCGCCATACGAAAATTCTCTTCTGTACCTGGAAATAAAAACAAAATGTTCTGCACAAACCATATTTTTTCAATTGAATATAGATGGAAAATGAATTGAATTTGATCTGAAAATATGGCTAGCGAGCTCTATTGACATTGAAACGAAAGATACGATCAGAAAAAATAAAGAATCAAATTATATTTGTATTTTAAATGGGTTGAGTTACCACCGAACAGCAGACTACCGGAAAAGGTTTCTCGCTGTGTGCGTGGATAGTTTTTTCATTATCCTTATCATTTCAAAACTATGTGAACATATTTTCATACAATAAACTTTGACTATCATCAGATTTACTGTTCATAATTTGTCAGAAAAAACTTTGTCTTCCATATCATTAACGATTATTTCTTTATTATTTTGAAACTAGCCATTGATTGCTTAATTTCTGAGCTCCAATTTTCTATAGATGGGCAGTCGGTAGGTAGTAAGACAAGACAAAGGATGATGGACCATGAAGATCACAACATGGCGATCAAGTGAGACTAGATAAAAAGCAAGTAGACCGTGAACCGCTGGCTTGATAATATTAACACGGTAGCATGCCAACATAGAAGCTCACTGAGTATGAAAAGGATGCTTGAGAAGAATAATATATTGATGCGGGAAAGTGGTAGATGCATGGAGAATTCTATTTATCCCTGAGATAAGCGACATCCTACAAAACCACGATATTAATCGTTTAATCAAAGCTCGAAGAATTCAATGCGTTTCACAAGATGGTGCTCCAAGTCAACACAAAGAATGCTGTGGGGGTCGATTGTTGAGGAGGACAAGGCCTAGATGCAAAGGGCACAAGACAGAATAATGTAGAAAGCATTTAGAGATGCCTTTGTCTAGAAGTGGATGCATATTAATTAATGTAGAAGAAGAGTGTTAGTGAATAGGTTTTGAAAATAACAATTTCTTCATGAAACCACATGTGGAATAATTTTTGTTCTCTACAGAATGCAAAAAATGGTAGTAAATGTTTCACTAGTTGAAATAAATTACGAAAAAATGTATCTAAAATGGAATATTTCAATCCATTAGAATTTTACAACGAAGATTCAGGATACTACGATCGGGATATTTGTTACTACATTATTTTATATTAGGGTGTTCAAATAATCAGTGTTACTTTGGCCAAATTCAACCATCAACTATCTCATTACTTCTAATGTATCCCTCTGTATATTGCATTGAACAGCATTTTCAGTTTTGTATTATAGTGTATTCTCTTTGTCCATCTTAAATTGTGGTAATCATGTTTTTTACAAGGATCTTCATTGCTTGAAAGGATGAGTATCTGAATTTTGACATGAGTGGGGTACTCATTGGGTAGATCTGGATTGAGATTAGAAAAAATTATATAATAACAAATTCATTTTCGTGTCTGATTCTTTTATTTTCTATTTTACCATAATCAATTGAAAAATATATATTTATTTCCCATATTTCAACCCTTCATATATCACGAGGGAAACGCTCAAAATTGATCAGAATTAATACCTTTAAGTGAAATTTAAGATCAGCTCAAACCTCATACGTTTCATTGTCGATTTTATTAACCCATTACTGGCGAAGATATTTTATCCTATATACTGGATGTTGAAAAGGGGGTTTTCGCGCTTTGAAACGAATTCGACACCGTTAGTGTCTAATCTAAATTTCGGAGAGAACATTTATATGTTCTGTTGGCGTAGAGTGTTCATAAAATTAGAATTTATAGCTAACGTAATAGTTTTAATGCCGCTGCTTCCATGAGAAATACTTTGAAAGCGCAGAAAAAGGAATCTATGATCTTTCGACGATTTTATATGCAATCAAAATATACCAATAATCTTGAATTATCATCCGACAGGAATTACGAATTAATTCCAAATAAAAAAAAGTAAAAATAGCAAATAACAATAAAAAAACAGAATGAGTATCCAATTTACTGTACAAGGTGACTAGATAGGAGTGCAGAATACTGTATATTGGGAACCATTAGTTGTAGAGACTGTGAAAAATATTTTCAAATTTTCTTTTGTTATCAAGAAGCGGAAACGCCATTGAAATGATTGTTTCCTAAAATTCTCCAAGTAAATCATCACACTAGAAAATTGAAAGCAATCATATGAGTTTTTTTTTTCATAAACATGTAAGGGATTGATACATTAATAGGCTAGTAAAAACCATGTATTGATTTAACATTCGTAGTCTTATCTAGTGAGAAAAATATTAATTTCAGTTATTAATTTCCCATATAATTTTACAAAGATGCTATTTCACCATAATTTATTGAAATCTATTTCCATTTTTAAAGATTTGTTGATGAAATTTCTGATAATTTTCAAATAAAAAAAAAATTTTAGCTACTTGTGAAGAAAGTGTTATTTGTGTTCACTGTTCATACAAATGAGACTTTGAAACTAATAAAGTGCCTTTTACAAATGATAAAACTCTCGATATGACTGCGATACATTTTGAAATACGGTTCAAAGAGTATATAAAGCGCAATATGCGAATCGGCGTTTACGCGATGCGATAATTTTTCAGTGTTCAGTCCGAAATTTGCTTAATTCCGACAGCTTTCGACCTCTGTTATGAATACAGTCGGTTAGGAGAGTGGAAAACAATATTGTACAGGTTTTAATATTTAGTATGATAGCAATATATCTTGCTTTTAACTATTTAAGCAATTGAATTAACTTGATTAAGTAAAATAAATAAGGACAAGACTATTAATCGATTTGTAAATTAAAGATAGACACCTGCCCTATGTTTATTAGGAGTTATACATATAATAGTGGTAATCACGTATGCCTGTGAAGCATTAAAACAAACATGAAGAAATTAGAGGCTCAGAAGAACATAACGATAAAACAAGCGTCTAATATCCACTGGACCATGAGAAGCAAAAAGATATTACAAGATTATTGGATATTATGTATAGCAGATCAAAGAATTTGCAAACACAACGAAACGAGGAATTAAATGATCTCACCAACTGTACGTGAAGATAACAGAAAATGCGGAAGATCCATGAGACGATTTGATTATAAGTTTACTTCAAAATACATGAAACCATATAAAAAGACACGCATTAAAACAAAAAACTGAAAAATACAAATCCTTCCTTGGAAAAACTATCTTAGGACTCGAGTCAAACCACAAAGGTAACACACGATAACTCAGTACTTCATACGCACTTGTATTGAATCTTTTCTCTTTACAGAAATAAGAGTGTATAGCTACCGAGGTTAACCCATCACAAGAAGATAAGACCTCCTGGAATCTCACATGGAGCGAGAGGAATGGACGATACGCGTGAACAACGCGACGCAAATAACGAGGTCTTGTAGATGTCAAGGGTTGTCAAAAATCCTGTTTAGCATCAATTAGAAGATTTTGTTTAAATGTTGATGTCTTTTCCACGTGCGTATGTGTATGAGTAAATTTTTTATGATATTAAAACTCAACTACTGCACACAATGCGTTTTGGAGTCAGATCATATGAATCAAATTGAATGATTGAATCATGTGCATTTCTGAAGAAGGATTATAGTCATTGGATGATGGAAATTATCACGGTAAATGGAGAATTTTATCCTGAATTATTTGGAGTGATCAGGTTAATTAGTGGTCTAACCAAATCCTATATCCGAGGTTTAATTTTTGATGAGGTATCTTAGATGGAACTATTATAGGTCCATATTTCTTCAATCAGCTGAATGGTGTTTTTCTGGTAAATTAACTGCTTATTTTATTGGATGTGTCCTTTGATTGCGACTTTTCACAATTATGTGATATATTAATGAGCTTTTTTGATATTTGAGGGCGAGAATAAAATTTATATTTATATATACCTACTATTCTATATATATTATTGCCACAGGTTTAAATTCACTACGAGTTTCATAGAAAAAAAATTGCTTTTAGTTCCTCAGCTCTATCGATAATATTAATAATTAGAGAACTTTTTAAATCTGAAAATTACACCACAGTCTTATTTTGAACATTACAGTAAATAGTATATTATATTATAAGGACCAAAAGTGCATATTTTTTTTACGAGCAATATTTGCAGTTGGAGCGCAGTGCAGCCGAGTGAATGCAAAATTGCGAGTAAAAATAGGCACTTTTAGTCCGTATGATATATACTATTTTTTCTCCAACCAAGTCAAAATTAAAATAAAATTAGTTTTATTCAAAAATCGTTGATAATTTGGTAATAAATTTGGACACCTATTAATTATAACAGCGATAGCAAGTCGGTAGTCATGGATATCTGGTATTATTGGTAAATATCGTTTGTCAAGTAGACGTCAGTAGACGTACTAATCATATAATTTTTGTAGTAGTTTAGTAGTACTTTTTCAATCCTAGGATTAAAAGTGTTGCTAAGCAACGAGCAAATTTTTGTACGGTAAGGGAATTGATGGCTTTTGCACCTGAAAATAGTACAAAAATGTCAACATTTTTTGATGGTTGGAGAAAAAAATTATTTTACCCCAAGTCTTCGTGACTGATACATTACCAATATGGTACCCTGCATTCTTATTTAGCCATCCTGCGACTTATCATCAATATGATTATAACTATCATTGGATGAACTTACTATAAAAATTTTCACGCCATTGTTCAATATGCATCAGTGTCTTCAGTTATCTCTGAATTTCCAATAAACAATCATCACTATTGAACCAAAATACCAGATCATATCTTATGTTACTCCAATTGTGTTTATTTCAAAATTTGGTAAATTTCGTCAACGCTTTAGTATCCTCTAAGTAGACTATGATTAATTACAGCGATATCTCTCCGATAGCCATTCTCAAGTTAAGCGATGCTGGAGTCTGAAAAGAAATTCAATTTGTTAATGGGATAGAATTCGAATAAAACTTTTTGTTATTGAGATGAAAAGGCCGAAACTAGTGAGTAATAACACAAGTTTAATTTGAAAAATCTTCTCTTCTGGTTGTAATAGTGATGAGAAGAAGAGGATGATTTATTTTTCAAAATAATACAAATTTACCCAAATTATTCTGTGGTCAAGAAATCTGAAACATAAATGACAACCATTTTATACATTATCACAGTTAATCCAAAGAAACATGGTTTGTTAGACGCAAGTTTGAAATGTGCACGAATTTCGTATCATATAAAATTAGTTGGTGCATACAAAAGTTATTTGTTCTTTTATTTCACAAACTATCTATGCAGTTGCCCTTAAGATGCTCATTTACATTGTCGCGGCAGAAACCTTGTGAGAATGCATATGTTGTACCTTCTTAGGGTTTCGAATTTTAGTAATAGTAGGTAATATATGATTAGTGCAACCGACGGATGTTTTCTATTATATCTTTACTACTTCTTTCAAGTAGTTACACCGTAGGAAAAATAACAGTTCGTAGCCTCCTTTCTCGTCAAATTATTCGTACTAGATTGGTAGAATTGGTAGTTCCATGACAAAATTTGATTTGATTATTTGTCTGCTTGATTACTAAATCTGTTTTCTCGAAATATAATTAATTAGTGGAGTAGTCGAGTTTGTATTTGTTGCTAAAATTATTGTTAAGAAGAGCTCTATTGTGCATGTGTTATGATTTCCGATTCTTAGCAGTCTTCTCATTACTTTTTGTCTGTCATAAATTGAGAAATTCTTTAAAAAAAAAAACACAAGGACCTTCCATTATCCTAAGTCTGTAATTCTGCTTTCAATTAATCCGCTTTTCATATCCTGATCATGGACTAGTTAGAATGCTTTTCTATGATAATTTCTACTAAAGTTGAGTCTAGGATAACATCTATTGCCGATAATAGACAAGTCTTCATAATCCCTGTGAAATTTTATATAGAAATTCCGATTGTCTTTAAAGTATTGGCATGTAACGTTTGAATTTTGATGGTTAAGTCCTTCTTTCTAACGATATAACTAAACTGTTCCCTATTCTGGAATCAGAGTATCCAAACTGTACACTTTTTCACAGGTTTAGCAGAAGAAATCATTGCTGACATGTGAATTTCTTTAAATATCTATGTTCCTTATTATAGGGCTAAAAATATCGTTTTTAGAATAAACTGTTTGAAATTTTCAAAAAATATTTTCACTTAAATTGTTCAGTTTCAATAAAACAAAGAATTTTTCATTAATCTGACTCCGTTCGCATTATAATCGGAAAATATAACGACTATATTTGGAACACGATGTTGAAAAATTTATATTTTTATCTTTGTTATAAAATTATATCACTACAAGATTGTTGACGTGTATTTCGACTAAGGTGTTATACAGGATGTTGTCATATTCTCCCGAGAGCAATTGTTACTAATGAAACAATAAATTATTGTCTTGTTCCAGCAAACTAGTATGAGCTACTCAACAGTTCGTGAATTTCAATACGTTATATACCTTGAAGGAAACTGTAGGATCGGATAAATGCCATCCAGTTATTTAAGTAACTACAAACGGCGCAGAGTGAGGGTTGTCGTCTATAGATAAAATATTTCTTTATCGGAATGTATATTAATGACACTTTCGACGTTCATCGGAAGTTACGATATCTCATTCACCTCTAATCAATAACTGTATATTCACTAGGAAGACACAATGGATCAGAGAGGATATACTATGAAAACTATGAAAACCTAGTTATTAAGCTTTACAAATTACTATTCTTGTTATTATTATATTTTGATAAAGACCAAAGTAGGTCGAAACGTCAATTTGTACCTGTTTTGAAAAATAATTTCCAATTAGATGAGATCTGGAATCAAGGGAATTTAGCAGCAGAAACATTTAAAAGGGTCTAAGAAATGAAATACAACATTAACTGATTGATCTAATTGTTGTCGTTACCAATTATTAACTGAGACGAAGACATGACGATGACATCAAACTATATTTGGTCTCTCGGGAAGAAATGGAAAGACTCTTCAATACAAATCGAAACGTGTTTGATCACCATGTAAACGCAACGAATGAGGACCTTGCCATATCAGGAATATTGAGAATTTTTATAAAAGACTGATTTCAACCTAAATATGGGAAAAAGTGAATTGATACATTTGGAAGGGGCTGTGGTGAATTCAGAATCGTTGAAAAAGAATCAATTTCAGTGGTATTTCTATTAAGGTTTGTGTTTATGTTATATGGAGACCACTTTGTATTAAGTAAGTATTATGTTACATGTATCATTCTGAAAATATCAATATATGTGTTGATGTCTTCCAATTGAAAAAATTTTTATTTCGGATCCCCAGCATGATGAATGTACAAAACATCCTGTGAATAGAAATGAATTTGGCACAATATGTAGCTAAATTTTTATTCGGTAATTATGTACAGGCCATAGTAGTATAGGATAATAACTATAGATAATATACGAGCAGATAGTTAAACTCTTAAACGGCATGGTAGATGAAGATGTTGCAGAATCACTATTTGGCTAAGAAATGGAAACTTCTGCACTGAGCAGAACCTCGTAATGTTTTTACTTGTGGTACAAGTTAGTATTCTTCACATGTTCCATACTATAACTTCTGTAAAAAACATAATTATACTGCCTAGCGAGCGTTTCGATAACCTATTTATCGTCTTCAGAGACTGAAGACAGTAAATATTCAGCTTCATATGTTGAAATTACATTACAACAAGAAATCACGTCCATCGTTTAAAAACGTTGTTGTCGAATATATTTATATTGTTTCAAAGCTTACTACTGTTTTATTCATTTCTAAATCTCATAACAAATTTATCGAATATCGTGAAATTCCCAGATCTCCTACTTCCTTCCGCAGCTCATGGCAAAATAGCAAGAATTATGGTAAGTGAAGTTTGAATAATAAATTTATTTCGTCTTCCAGATCGTGAGTCTCTAGAGACAAGAGGTAAAAATATATTTTTCTCATTTTTCTTTAGCAATTGAACAAATATTCCAGATTGACGGACAAAAAGAGAAATCGCTAATTTCCCACTCGGTTTATTTCGTATATGCGATCAAGAGACTGCCTGTGTTTCAAAAACTATTTAACCAAGAACTTGACAAAATGGACGAATTACAGAAGTTTCGACATTCTCTTCTCCCTCGTTTTCTCCATTCAAGTGGAAGGTTGAGTTGTCCCCAGAGGAAATATTTTTTCCAGGTAGTCTGGAAGTCTTGAGTTATAAACTTTTTTACCATTCAACATAAATCTTGAGATTCATGACATTTTTAATGGATTAGCTAATATGCTAAGCTTTTTTTTTAAAGTTTATGGTTGTAATACTGATATGGATCTCTGACGTGAATTCACGATTAGTTTAACAAAATCATAATACAAATTGCTTTGGCTATTCGTTCAATAAGATAAATATATTTGAAGAATCATTCTGCAGTAGAATTTGAGAGTAAGTTGCATCCAGATTTGTTTTGTAAATTCTTTCTCAGCTTCATTGTGTATCTAGTCTTTATAGAAACACACTGAAGCAGTAACGCTTCGTCTTCTGATTCTACATGTCAACTTAAACAATTTTCAAAGATTATTGAGGTCAAAATATGGTTTAAAAATGGCATTACAAGAAATACCCTACAAAAACTGAGCTAAAGGCGACGAGGAAACTGTTTTTTCTTCTACTAGCTGCCTTAGGTTTCAGATAGCTTACAGTAAAGATGGCATGGTTTATGTTAATCTTTAAAAGTCCTCACTTATCGGCAATAGCTAATTTCGTCCAAGTGTAAACTTTGTATTCACTTTTTTCTGAAAATCAGTAGTAGATAATAGGGAATTGACGAACTCAACCAAAAAAATACTACAAAAAATTATAATGAAAAAGAAAAACTGATGGATTTTATATAAAAAATCTAAATAAACCTTCTCACCGGAGAAAACAAAATGTGATTGAGAAGCTCCACTTCATCAAAAAAACCTGATCAGAATTCTATTCAAGTGCCTTGAAACATATATGAATGAAAAAGTTATCTAGAATGTTATCAAGACGATTACCTCCATAAAACTTATAAATAAAATTTGAAAATAGATGAAATTTGAGATATTTAGAGGGATTAAGGAAATGAGAAAACGTCGTCTTCCTCTATAATTTATAAAAATAAAGCCTGTTCCAATTCTATAACCTACTATGGCAAGAAAATGCAATTATACTCAATACTTGAACTCCCATGATTTTCTGATGGCCGCTTTTCCTAGATGACGTGATGAAAATCCTCTTTAATCCGTGGTAATTGTTTTCGAGTCGAATCTTCAAAAACGACCTCGAAAAATTTCAATAGTTTTCCTGGATTACTGCCCTACCAATTATGACACCAAAAAATTCTTTAATCCAGCAACTTTCTTCTATATACTGAATACAATGTTTACACCACCACTACTCCAACACTCACAATTACACTATAATGTAAACTCGTCAGTCTCTGAAGATGATAACTTGGTTATCGAAACGCGCGTCAGATCAGTGTAATTGTGAGTGTTGGTGTAGTGGTGGTGTGAACAGTGTATTCAAAATTAATATCGCCAACGTTTCCAGAAATTCCAACTTAATAATAACAAGTATTTGAAGTGTATATTCGAATTAAATAAACTTGAAAGTACAATGGAGTCCAGGAACTAGAAAATTCTGTGAATAATAAAAGTAGCGATTCAAAGTCAAGAGCTGTTCAATTTGAAAGGAAACGATTTCCAAATCAAGGAAACTAGATTAACAGTTCTTTAGCTGCATCACTGATTTCCAGGTATTTTTTCTTGGATTCGAGACTCATGTTCGTAATAAAGGGATCCGAAGTTTCCAGTAGCTTGTGGAATACGTCTTAGTTGGAAGATATACGAGACATTTCACGCGAGTTTCTGATCCTGAAAATTTTGTAATCCTCATTCTGTCTCTTTCGATAATATTCTGAATGAGAGAATCAACTTCTGCACGATTCAACAAAATTTCATGCACCGTGGATGGCATATAATATCATAAAGGCTTCTTAATAGCTATGTCTGCTGTTTTTTTTTGGGAAGAGATGGAATATTTTTGGCTCGATCATTGCATTGCTATTTATAACTTTCATTAAAGTAGAAATGTACTATTTGAGCGAATTGGGTGAACAAGGTAGTGCAACAAACAAAGTGTCCTCTAATCCTTACTTGTCTTCGCGCTGTTATGACAGATATCGGATAGGCAAATAAAGGCAGATAAATTTTGTTCTAATCTTCACTCTAGACGTCTAGTTTCAAAATTAAACTTTTACATCTCGGAGGAAGCGGGAGCTTTTTTGTGATCGAGTTTTTTCAAATCCGATTGGAAATTTTTGGGGATTTACTCTTTTATACGTTGTCATTTCTTCCATATAGTTAAGATAAAGTTTCTGGTTAAACTCATACAGTTTCCTACATAGTGTTGCCCTAACACTTTCTCTTGGCTCCCCTTTCAACGATAAAGTGAAACTTCCCTTTGTAGTTAATTAAATCAGTTTTCTCGAGTATTTATATGTAATTGTAATGAAATCAATACTGAATTGCTTTTTTATTCAACTTTCGAATTTTCACGAAGAACGGAAAAATATGTTTACATAAAGGAATGAGTTTTGATATTACGTTATATGTAGTGGAAGTAATTAAATCAACATAATCTGCCATTAAATTGTCGTGCTTCAATGAAATCATTCAAATCAGATTCTAGTCACGGTAACCGATATTACGACTATGAGTTCGCCGTATAATATCGCTCAATTAAGTCTCGCCTTATTATTTGAGCGTCTATACATAGTTTTATTGTAATGATATTTTATGGAGGTCATTTAATAGAAAAGCTCATAACTTTTGAATATTCAATAAAAAGTAATTTATTTTTTTTTTAATCTGGAAGCTCAAATCTAAATAAGCAATTATAGATTTCTTGTTTAAGAGATAAACCAAAATGAGGTTATCATGTTCCGATTACAATAACCACAGGAATGTTTAGAAGGAATTATTAAGAAAAACTCAATGGATATGTGGATTAGGAGCTACATAACACTGAGACATTAAGTTTTATTATATTCCTTAGCTGCTTTAAACATCCACAAGAATGGAAATAACTACTTGTTACTCAATACATGGGGCTGTAGCTTGAAAATATCGCGGTTAATCTCATAATTCTGTGACCATTCATCACTTATGTTCATAACAGAGTAGATAAGAATACTATGAGAAAAACAGAAAGTGTCCAATTAGGACAAAATCCTCTTCATTCAAATCTTCCCAGTGACCAAATTATTCAGGAAATGATTATCAGAAAGAACTTTATTCCGACGCTAAAGAATAATGAACCCCTTTAAAAGAGGTAATTTACCCAAATATTAAAAAGTCTCATCAAATTGTTTGAGCACCATAAAAGGAGTTAGCACCTAGTTTTAATATGTTCCCTAGCTGCTTTCAACATCCACAGGAATGAAAACAACTGCTTGTTACTCAATACATGGGGCTGTAACTTTGAAATATCGCGGTTAGTCTCATAATTCTGAAACCATTAATCACTTATGTTCAAAACAAAGTGGATAAGATAAGAAAAGCAGAAAGTATCCAATTAGGACAAGATCCTCCTCATTCAAATATTCCTAGTGACAAAATTATTCAGGAAATAGGTAATTCACATAACATTAAAAGCATAATCAAATGGTTTGAGCACCATAAAAGGTGATTAATATTTATTATCGTTTGAGGAAAATCTATATTGAAATCAAATTGGTGAGGAATTATAAATGGCATGGACACTAATAATAGAGTTCATTCTGAATCTGGATTACTGTGCATAGGATGATCAAAATTTTCGAAATTGTGATTAATTTCAAATAATTCCTTCATAATTTTTATACTGCTTTGTAAACCCAAGCTACCAATTGAAACATTTGTCCTTTTTTCGACCACTAAACCTGGAATTGTCTGGTTTAGGTCGGCCTTACTGGTATACAGAACCACAGAACTCCTCGATTGTATTAATAAACTCAATTCCTATGGGTATCCTCTCTTAAAATATCCACTCCAATTCCTTTCTGTTTACAGTCCATCGTCCACAATTGGAACATGTATGCATAGCATCATCCTGTTCTCCATCCCCCTTGCCCGTCGTGTCCAAGTAGCACACAAACTACCTATATCCGGACAGGTAAGATAATATTCAACTTCGTCATGTTGTCTTTCTATCCAAGGTAGCACGCGTGATATGAATCACTTGATCCTCCTTTCTCTTTGATATTGCTCCCAAGAATTATTTCCATTCTTTTATAGTTCGAGGCCTTTCTTCCTGTGACATTTTCATCTCGAAAACTTTCTTTCTTTCCTGATACCTTTGGATCGGTTGGAATTAATACCAGTTCTTGTGATGGAAATGCTTCAATTTCACCATCTTCAACGTATGTAAAGACATAATAAGCTGTTTTATTTGGAACTCCACCTAACGGAAGAAAATTTCTATTATTAATGCTAAAACAAACATTTCCTTATTTAAAACTGATCAACAGCGTTGAACTAGACACCAACCTTCTTTGATTCCTTAAATTTTTTTAACTGTACTGCCCATAGATTTCAAAATCCACGGTTGATCCTCTACTTTGTATTTCCCAGCTTCCCCAACTTTTTACGTCTGGCTTTTTCCTTTACTTCTCTACCAAATTCAGAACCGGCCTCAAATTTTGGTAGTTCTTCATCTACTCCTTTATATTCCTTCATGGTTCATACTTACTTTGGTCCATTTTCCAAAATCTACGTCTAAAGTTCCGTTAAATATGATTACGTGATATCTTTTTTGAACATGTTTAGGAACTCGTATTGAAAATTCTTGAACGTTTGGGTGGGTGAAGATTGAGATCCCGAAGCAATAGGGGAAGTCATATCTCTTAAACTACCCCAATAATTTTTAAAACAGATGTTCAAATATGTTGAAATCAAAATGTCTTTGGTGTAACTGAAGCAAATAATGATTTTGCTTAGGAAAGGAGTGAAATATACTATTTTTTGCCTTTGGAAATAGATTAAGTAGATATGAATCTTGGTCTTTCCGATGTTCTAATAGTGCAAACGTTTTAATAATTAAATCACATACAAACTAACTTAGGTATGCTTCTACGATTCTCGATTGATGTAATTTTGCTGAATTACACGCGCATCCAATTAAATGCATATTAATAGTTCAGTATAATCAAGTAACCGAATATCATCGGAATTTCTAGTGGATCAAATGACCTCATTGACGTCACAACAATTGAAGTTATATTGGACGTTAACTGTGTAAGTAGCAACAACTGTACGGGGAATTGAACCTGAGTATGGCAAAGTTTCCAAATACAATCTAATATTCACTATATTAAGTTAAATAGTATCTCTTTGTTATTTTCATCATTTATCAGTTATGTACAGTGTCAAAATATATTCAGATCATTGAAATAGGATAGATCAGAAAATTTTGTTTCCACAAATAACTTAAATTGTTTTGTTCCATATATTTGTCTTTCATGTATCTGATACATAATTTGGAACATTGTATATATAAAATGGAAATATTGTTTACAATAATGATAATTTTAAATAAATTTATTATATAAATAAATAATTTTCATTTAATAAGAACAAGTCAATATCCTCTAAGTATTAGTGAAACACATCATTTTTTACTCATTTTCCAATCCATTTTATTTTACCTTCCAAGATTGTGTCTCTGCTATAAGTATTACTCATACAGATTGTCCTAGCCGAAATGGAAGCGTTTGAGTCAAAATAATGTTAGTACTTCTAATAAACATTCCCAATATAGGTCTTTGTTTTCGAATTATAGGCCTTCAAAGTTTTAATTTCAATTTGGTTTTTTTTTCTCAAATCCCCAACTGATTATTTGATCTTCATGGAATTTCCAACATGTTTATAACGTTTTTCGTATTTATTCACACTAAACAATAACTTAACTTACTTATTTTTATTTACTTATAAATATCACTCAACTAATTTCTGCAATTACTTTCACTAATTCATTCTCTTCTCTAACAAACTTTTTTATTGAAAAGTCACTCCTCCGTAAAAACGACCATGTATAGAAAAAATTGCAAGTTACCTGGAGTTGAAGATACTTTTGCAGAATTTCCTATTCGCATCAAAGAAACTCCTAATAAAAAAGAATAATATGATGTTTTCCAACAAAATATGTAATGTGAATGTACCAATAAAATTTCATATGCACAGACATGTTCACACATTGAAATATCCAGTAAACTGATTTCAGTTTTACATAAGTGAAACAATTTACAACATGTTTGTTTTAAACATTTTTATATAAGATTGAAATTCAGCTCCCCAGGGTTGAATCTTTAATAAACCAGTGAAAGCAACGTTTCTTTCAAAAAAAGTCAACTGTACGGAGTTTGCTCTTATAAAAAAATTATCTTTATTGAATGTAAACATAAACAAATTATACTTTTATACATAATGATTCAGCCGTATCTAGTTGTTTGAGTTGTCTCACTTGTAACTTCTGAAAAATGATGACGTCCACGTGTTTATCTTCTAGGTAGGGAAATATATTATGACTTGTACACAGCCGCACGGTATCTGAAGACTCGGGTCATAACTTAATGTAATGAAAAATATTGAAGATGGTGACTAGATCCGTTAAATAATAATGCTAGACGTTTCTACTACGGATAAGTAATCAGGCTCCAGCTTGACACATAAAGCTCTACAATGTTGTTGAAGGCTAAAACTCAAAGTTGAGCAGTGAAGACATGTATAATCCGGGCAAAAAAATGTAGTAACAGTTATTGAACTATTGGTATTTATACATTTATTGTGGTAATTGTGGTGTAACCGATTCACAAATGTCGAATTATCTTGTACAATTCTATCTACGAATCTTACTCGGAGAATGTTACGTTAAAAAAATTATAACAAGTTCACTTGGAAATTATGGTATTAGCATTCAGAAATAACAATGTTGTGTAACTTCCTCAACTTTCTTGGGATTAAACCTAGCGTAGCTGCCAATTCACAGAGTTTATTGGAAGTTTTGCATGTTTCTCAAATTCATACATTATGCAAAGATGAATGAGGACATTGCAACTCAGATAATATCAACAGAAAATCCTATTACGAGGTAATCTATAATGTTCCGTTTTTATTTCTATCAGCAACAGCGCAGCTATCACAGTTTCCAGCATGCGCGGCAGATCGCTGCTGTTGACGTGTTTTTTGTAGTGCTTCTTTATTGAGTCAGCCTAAATCAAAAATATCAGATATGTGCCACTGCACCTCCTCCAGATACTCCCTGACAATTCTGGCTGTATGTGGTATCTTGCATAAAAATGCCAGGTTCCACAATATCGCCATGAAAGGCATAATATGGTTTTCTAGCACCTCCGTAATGTACCTGTGAGAGATTAGGGAGCCATTTCTATGAAGATCAACTCTGTACGAGCTTGTGCAGTGATTCCCGCCCAAACCATAACTGACCCACTGCCAAATGGAAGACGCTCGTCAATGCAAACTTCAGCATATCTTTCCCCAGGTCTTCTCAACACTCGTCGACGACCATCTGACCCAGTGAGGCAAAAACGCGACTCATCCGAGAACAATACACAGCTTCAATTATAATCATTCCATCGAACGTGATCTCTGGCAAATGTCAATCTTGCAGTCCGATGCTGGCGTTGCAACGGGGGACCTGTAGCCATTCTTCTGCATGACAGTTAAGCAGCATGAAGTATTCTTCTAACGGTCCTTTCACTAACGTTGACATTTCTCACTTCTTCCAACTGATTTCGCAGTGAAACCGCAGTAGCTGTCCTATTCCGCAAACTTGTGGACACCAAAAAACGGTCATCTGGTTGAGTGGTAACTCTTTTTCGCTCAGACCCTGGTCTTCTAGTGATCAGGTCAGTCTCCAGAAAGCGCTGGTACCTCAATTTATTGTTCGCCGGTGGATATACGAGTACCTCGTACATGATATGGAAGAAATATTGGAACAGGGTTTATGGGCTTATTAATATTGGAAGTATAACATCTTTTTTTGTTGGAACATATTTCTGTTGCTTCTTTGTGTCTCTTCTAGTGCTTTTTTGTATCCTCATTTCTTTGTATTCGTAATTTATTTTTTTCTTATGTTATATTTTATCAATATCTCGACTATTGCCACTACTAAGTTGACCTTAACCTCGGTCTTCTTTTTGTTTCTTGTAATATCTCCTCATTTTTATTTCGTTTCCTCCATTGAAGTTTATTTTTTCCCGTAAATTTTTTATTTTTCTTAAAAAGTGCTTCCTTCAGTTGTTTGTCCTACTATAAATGCTACTATTCCAAAGTAAATCATTTATTTGTGAATATGAATTATTCTTCAACTTCAACTTCAACAACTTTCTTTATACCAGCAGGATATTTGTCAGTTATAAAAGTGTGGTTTTCATCAACATAATTATGCTCAACAATATTGTTATAATTGCTTACTTGATAAGGCTTGGAAAACTTTTAATTGCCATTTTGCTTTTATATGAAAATAGGTCGTCAGTATGGTAACTGTAGCAAAAATATGTTGGACTGGAAACATTTAACATTATTGTTAATCAAGATGAACTCCAGCAAAACTGACTTGAAGAGAATTAGCTAGTTAATAAACTGCAATTTGAATACCAAGCATATTCAGCTTATTCACTGCAATAAATGAAATATACTTGAGATATTTACTATGAAAATTATGAATTGAATTGTTTGACTTTAATAATTATGAAGAAATTGTCAGAATATGTACATGATATGTAAAATAGGATTTTACTCATGTCAAGATGCTGTGATTGGAATCGATAGATAAAAAATGCATCAACATTTATCATTCAGTATTTTGATAGAGTAACGGTATTTCACATAACTCAAAAAATAATTTATTTGTGCTTCTCCCCAAATAATGAATTGAGCACTCCACTGAATTACTTCTAATATCATTGACGTTTGGTGAAAATGATTATAAAAACGGAGGGCGCCCTAATGCCTTCCATTGTTCGATATGCCCTAACAAACGAGAAGTGATGGCTGAAGTACATTTTTGACCATCAGTCTAATACCTAAAAACTGGGAATTGACGATGTTCTATCAGTTTTTTATTGTTCATAAGTATTTCCAGAAAATCAGCTTGGTGGGAAATATGATTTCATAAAAATATCTATTACGTCCTAAAATGTTCCCATTCATTTTTTCAATAATGTATGAGATACAGTGTGTTCATAAAATTCAAAACTTACTAATATCATGATTTCTGTATATGAAGTTTATGAAGACAAATGTTCAACGAGAGTTTTTGATAACATAATTCAGACTGATTGATTCAATAAGACTTATACAAATCATAAATAAATCACCATAGCTGTAGTTGTGAAGATTGTCAAATATTTTTTGGTAAAAATTGCTCTAAAACTACATGTAAAGTACTAATATTGGAATTATAATTGAAGATGTCGAACCATAATGCAAATAATCACTTCTCAAGTAAGATAATACTCCATGATGAAGTAACATTTATAATAAACGGTATAGTTTATTCGTATTGATTGTAGATATTAGAAAAATACTAAATAGATGCTGAAACATAGAACACAAATGACTTTTCTTGGGTAAATAATATCGTCACTACGATTATAAAGCTATTATTTGTACAAGGCAATTCCAAGGGTTTGAATTGTTGAGGAATAGAATATTTCCAGCAATGGGTAAAAGAGTTTTTTTACCAATTTGATGTCATTCAATTCCAAGAGCATGGTTTTTTCGACGCACTTTAGCATTGCTAGACGAAATTACTGAAAGATTTCTAAATACAATTACATTGAAGGAAGAGCCGCATTATTCTTTATAAATATTTGATCAACCTGTTCCGATGGTTTAACACTTTATAACAAGTTTCATCTAAAACTTTCTTCATAAGAAAAATTTTGCGTTAATTTAGGAATACCGTGCACATCTTTAAATGCTTATTTTCTAACTTTCCAATACATAACTTCTCGAAAATGACAAGAGAACTCCAATCAAAAAATCAAATTGATTTGATACATGTATTTATGGATCCTCAACAAATTACGAACTTCAGGACGTGAGTTCAATATTACGATTTTTTGATATGTTCGAAATCAACTTCGATCGAAATTTGTTTTTTTTTTGTTTCGTTTAAACTTGATTAAAAATACATGTGAATTTATATTTTAACAGTACATGCCATGTGAATATTCTCCAATTTGGGTGAATTTCCTTCACTATGAATATCCATATAAGTGGATAATAAATAAATAAATAAATAAAATAAGAGTATCATCCCATTAAATACATGAGAAACTATCTATTTACCAATATTGGTAATTTTTTTGTGAACATTACGGAAACAAAAGGAACGGTTTCTTATATTTTTTCAAAAATTTTGCGGTTAGGTGAATGAATCATTTCATGAAAACTTCTTTTTCAATTCCCTGCAACTTTTACAGTTTAAATTTAAGATAAAAAGTTCTCATATACAACAATAATGTATACAAGGGGATCCAAATAGAAGGAATAATTATATATACAAAGGGTTTCTAAATTAATAATAAATAAAATCTAAATTTCTAATTATTTTTTCGTTGATTTTATTTTATGGTAACATTTATTTGACTATATATGAAATTTTGTACATGATAAATATGAGATTTCAATTTCTTCCCAATATCAAAATGATATTAACCTAATAATATCAAGAAATAACAATCAAATAATTGGATTAATTATTATTCTTGTCAAGCAAATGTTCATAATGCTGGGTATTAGCTATTTGACAATATCGCAAGAGATAAAAGTTCGTTTTGAGCATTTCTGACTTATTATTATTATTATTATTATTATTATTATTATTATTATTTTACACTCATTTGTAGGTATTTCTAAAGAAATCCTCAAGTTCTTCTCGGAAACTGAACGGAAGCTAGGGAGCAATGGAAAGAAGCAAAGTATTATTGTTTTTCGAATGATAATTGCCCAAGAACCTTGCTGAAGACATCTTGGAATAATCTTCTATAGTTGTGCTTTGTGAAGATTAAACTGCGTAATATATGTGGAAAGTATGTTAATATCTATTTTGAAAACTGATAAGATACAGACTTCTTCTTATCTTTATAACCTTTCGAGCGTCAGAGTAAGGGGTTTAGCTTTCATTCTCACTCCATCCAATCATTCGCTACTTCATGCATTTATTGAATTGTTTTTCTTTGTCTCTCTAAAAGACAGACCAAAATAAAGGATATTCAATCAAGATTAGTTCACTTAAGGAATAAAAAAAGTATAATGAATAATAAATAAACAAAAGTTGACAAATCTCAATCTCCAGTTACAAAAGAGCATAATTAATTTATTAAGATAGGATGTAGATCCTTAAATATGAACCTTCGATATTGCTGAGTTGTCAAAGCTTGTATTTGATTAGAGAAGATAATCACCAAAATAATTTTTACGACGAAGCTTCGTTTGCCTTCCAGGTTCCAAATAAAGCTCATAAAAAACTCTACAACTCGGTCACACATTTAGACGAGGCTATGATTAGGATTAGCTTAGATTAAGTTAGCTTAGGTTAGGTTATGTTGGGTTAGCTTGACTTGAGTTAAGTTAGGTTACATTAGATTAGTGATTTAACTCTTGCCGAGATATTTTGGTTCATAGCAGCCAAAAAATAGGTTCACGTGAGTACGTGGGATTATCTTCTCATATCAAGTACAAGCTTTGGAAGAAATTTCACCAAAATTTCATGATAAAGTAAGCAGTTGAATATCAGGTAACTCACCTAAAGAAAGTATAATTGGTGTGTTATCAAAATCTAATCGCACACGACCCATTTTTGAAATCAAGTTTTCCGTATTTAATTTCACACAGTACCCCGTAATCTTAGAAGTAATTCGAACAGTTAATATTCACGAATATAAAATTATTCTCGATGAAATTATATAACATTAGATCCCATCAACGCTTGAATTTCCCGAAAATGCAAATTTAATGTGTTCTACCTCCATCTTGAGTGAAATACTTTATCAAAACGGACATAATGCAGAATCGTTTTCATGATACCGCTGTTAAAATTAACTTTATAATTCCACACCGTCAGTTGGGGAAAAACCCGAAAGTATTCAAGCCTCCGGATAAACCCTTCTCGATCTTTTGGTTATAGGTTTATCCTGTCATTTTAAAACAACAGGTTCGCTCCGTCGAGAATATTTTTGTGTAAGTACGTCAATTTATTCAGGTATTTTGTATTGTTTTTTGTGAATCGTCCTACAGATACTTTGTTTTCATGTATTAAAAACAAGGTTTGGTATTAAAATGCTTGATACATTTTACATCAACATTATTTAACAGTTATATTTGAGAAATTTTGGAAAACGTACCGAGCTTCCAAAGCATTCAGTTTTTGGTAGCATCTGAGGTAAAATCAATTCTACTACACTGTTTAATATTATTTTTCTATGAACCATTCAATTATTGGTATAGGAATTAGCAGCATGGCTTGAATTCCCATCCTCATGGAGCTGAACATCGGCTTCAGTAATTACTAAAATAGTGTTAACAAAGAGCTTCCGAATAATTCCAAGAATACCTTTTGGCATGTTGCAAAATTCATTTATTCCTACAGGCATAGCTAAGCATATATTTTGTAAGAAACATAGTTCATGTCAGTTATGTCTAATTTTTAAGTGCATTTCCCTTTATGGCCAATAGCTCGAGCAGTCTTAAACAAAAACAAAAAATGCAAAATCCTTTTGAACTTGAGGTTTTGACTGTTCTGGATGTTTTGGTTGCAAAAATGGACGTACTCCCAAGCATTGATTACTGGGATGAAAATGTTGATGGTATTAATGTATTGTCAACTCTACCAAATAAACTATTAAAGTATTTTCAGGAAAATTATTCACCTTGGGCTGCATTCTCAAGTCAAAGTTATTGTGAGAGAATCCATATTCATCATATGCTTTTTGAATAATATTTGGAGATTCCCATATTCCATTTCAATCAATATATAACGAATCTGAATTATTGTAATATTGAAAACAACAATAAAACTAATTGGAAAGTTGGCAGCAATAATAATAGTAGTGTTTTGGTGATGAAAACTCCAGCAGATGTTTCTTCGTCAATATGGAAAAGTGCAGTATTAATTGACATGTAACAATTCATATTTAATATAGATTATTCTATCTTCATAACAGTGGGAAATAATTTCTCAATAAAATTGAGAAAGTCTTCATTCTGAACGACTGGATAGTCGAGATGAGAATGCAGGCACTCACCTGTTTGTTCATGAAAACTATTGACTTTTTCACAAAGATCATAAGCACTATTCAAAGAAAATGAACATTGAAATTGGTATTGATATACCTTTATTCATTAATAGAACAAAATTTGCTTCAAATAAAGATGAAGTGCTTAATAATAATATGATTTTGGGTCTTGAGAAGTCTTATTCACTTCATAACATTACAAGTAGTCATAGCTAGAATTAAAGTTATGTAAAAAATCATAGCTATTAGTCAAATCAATTTGACAACTGCTAGTTGTTGAGTTGACAAACTATTACTAAAATTATGTAGATTAGCTCATTGAATTATCGTGAGTAGTTTTCAGTTTATTTATTATAAGTACAGTATAAATATTTTGAATTGATAAAACATGAAGAGAAAATTTACTAAGGATTTTATTCCCGTTACTGTACCTTTATCAATTATAATTTCCTTTTAAATATGAAAACAGCCCTTAGCGCGCCACTGTTAGTTTGTGCGCACCGCCTAGGCAGTCAGTTATAACCATTTTTTGAGATACTGAATGTAAATTGGAAAATGTAAAGAACTACAGTATAATTTAGAAAATTTATTTCCGAAGGATACACATTATTATGTTTTTTCTTGTTTTCTTAACATACAAAAGTATTTATACAACATTCTTCTAGATTATAACGATGAAGAAAGTTTGAGAAAATTTTCTTACATAAAAATGGTTAAATTTCGTAGAAGCATTGACTTGAATCAGTGAATAAATGATTTTAATTGAAATTATGGATAATGCAGTTACAGTTATGTAAATCGCAACTTTGTTTTTAAGAATCGTTGCCAAGCTAAAAACTAAACATTATTGTGAAGATGTTTAATCAAATCAAAAAAGCAAACAAATTAATGCACATAATTTTAGTAAAAGCATAACAAAACTAATCATTTTCTGTACATTCTTTTTCAGAAAATATGTCAACAAAAATTATAACAAGCTTGAAAGTACTGTTTATTATATTTTTACTTTATTCGAAATAAAGTTTTTTAACTGAAAATATCTGAGAATATCATTGATTTTGGAATGAACGATGGTCTCATTGCATCTCATACTGAAGAACGATGAACCTTATCTGTTTATAACATACTATTTGTACATTTTTTTAATTAACGATACCCAAGATCGAACTATATATGATTTCAACAAAATATTGCAACTCATCATATTCATTTGTTGAATAGACTACAAAACTTCATATTACGTTCTCTTTAAAATCCAACTATAATTGAATTGACCATGTATTCAGCTATGCTACCGTATTTATAGCTGCAATTAGTCTGTAAACAGGTTTTTAACGAAGTTTACCCACATAAAAGCTGGTGCAATTACAGGTTATGGAGGCCATCGTCCAATTAATCTGAATAAAGTGGCAAACATGAAAATATTATCTTTGAATATTAATTGAGATGAACTATTTGGATTACCTAAGCGAAATTCACATTAAAAATCAGCTAGTTTGGAGGTTTGGGGTCATAATCAATTTTTGTTTTTATTTACAGGATGTTTCTAAATTCATGCGACAAAATTCAGGAGGCGATTGCTTGTACGAAGTTAAGATGGACCTTTCCTATAATAAAATTTCTTTTCCCAGATATTACCCGTGAAAGGTGATGAAGGACTAACCACGGGTCATTTCCAGTATTTATTATGAATCGTTTTAGATTTTACATCTTCACTATTCTCCACACAATTTTTTGAAGAAATATGATTATTATTTTTTTGTGTACCTATATTTGGGAAAAAAATTAACAATGAAAAATATTTTTAAATATAACAAGGATTCCATTTTATTTTATTTTATTTCATAAAATTTCATCCTGAAAAAAAGTTTTTATTTGAATTAAAGTAGGGGTTGTACATTTCTCTCTGTTTAATATAAAAGGAGTATTTAACAAATACCCGTGCTTAGTCCTTAGCGAGTGCATGAAAATTATAGAATTTCAAGTTTATAGCTCTACTGAGATTCTCATAAAAAAAAAACTCAATATCAGTCACCTCTGGGTAATTTTTGTTATTATGAAAATTCATTTTGATTCCTTACGAGCAATCACCTCCTGAAAATTACTGCATGAAATTAGAAACAAGAACAAGAAAAATCAAGATTCTTATTTGTGAATCGATCATTAGACAAATATAGAACCATAGTCCACCAGGTGAGAACCAAACACAATTTCCGTTTTCTACCGATGTCTACAAATGATAGTAAACTCTTGTTACCTTAAACTTATAAGTGCGTCATGGTCTAATCAATATCTGTCAAAGAATATTCGTAACAAAATCAAAGCTGAAAATTGTGCAGTTTTCTTCGGTAGGAAGAGTAGAGTATCACTGATGTTTTTTTAAGAAGATGCGGAATTTAAGTAACGGATTCCGCTAGGATAGCTGATGGATATATGGGACTCCCGCAGCCTACCCACTAAACCACCTTTTTCTGTAATCTCCGTCCAACCAGGGACTATTGTGATATTACTTCTGGTTGGTGGGTCCCTCACGTTTATATTACGATATCGTCGTACTAGTGAACATTCTTTTGCTTAAAAATTTTCTCTGTACAGGTAGCAATAAGTTACGAACATTCCGCCTTGTGCAGCATCACCTGGACGACTTCGACTTCGACCTCTACCTCCAGTGATTACACACGACGAAGTGTGTTCGACATCATATGAGTTGTTTCCGCAATACGTAAACTCAGGTGTTTGTACTATCTTCATTTTGTGAAGTTCGAAATAATCGTGTCCCGTCAAAAGCTGGATAATGTAGAAGTTCATCCCTCCAAACTTTCTTTCGGTTTATAGTCTAAGGTCTTTTATTAGCCGTTGCGTCCATTCAGCTGATTTCATCGTTGTTGCCACGTCCGTATTGTTCTAGTGCTGCTTCTGCATATCGTCTTACGCTCGAAAGCCGGGAGTTGATTATACCCGCCACCTCTAGGACAACTTGTGCAGAGACAGTCCGGTAGGAGCTGGCGATTCTCAGTATACCTTGTCTTTGTATCATCATTATCGCTTTGTAGTATTTCTTTAATCTCTGGTCGTCTGACCAGATGCATAACGAGATAACAACGTACACGAAAAATAAAAAAAATTTCTGAGCACTGGTCTTTATACATGGTTATATACACGGTATATTTTTAAATTCTTTATCATTAAGGGAACAAAAACAATTTCTTTAAGACCTTTTTCATAGTAACTATAGTATGTTCTTCTGAAAAATAGTTATAAACGTTATAGAATTTTATTAAATTATATAGATATTAAATTAACTATTAAATAGAACCTGAAATGGAATAAGTGTTTTAGAGTCCAATTATCCAAGAATATCTAATATCAATATTAGAAAATGTATATAAAATTGTAGAGTAAACTGGAAATGATGTGGTTTGTTAATTTCAAGATATTTGTAAGAATGACATAGCGAACAATGCATAATATTTTCAAGGAAGATGATCAGCGGAAGTTTCTAATCAATACACAGGACATTGATGATACATTTTTAAACGTAATAGCAATTTGACGTGTCTTTGGATATTGTGGGAAAGGTGCCATTTCCGATACACGTCATCAAGAAAGTGCAGTAGTCGAAGGCAATGGTATTATCTGAAATTCGTGAGAAGACTGCTCATATTTCTTAATAATTTTTTCATAATGGCGAGAAAAAAGATTTTTCCATAGTTAACGCCTTGAGCGACTAACAAATAATAATTTAATATCAGTTTTAAACTACGTATAATATTACTAACTAATATCCTTGTTAGTGTCTTTCATCACCTCTTCGTTTATGTGCAATTACTTTCCATAAAGCGTTTTTTTTTTAGAATAAGGAGAGATTATGTAGAGATATTAGCGATATAGAAAAGTTTCATACAAATAAACAAATATATTATTCGGTGATAAGTGAATATATACGTAATTAGTTTGATCATAGAGT
Organism: Diorhabda carinulata; assembly: GCF_026250575.1. Lineage (NCBI taxonomy): Eukaryota > Metazoa > Arthropoda > Insecta > Coleoptera > Chrysomelidae > Diorhabda > Diorhabda carinulata. Next base: position 29,735,251 of record NC_079462.1, on the reverse strand, counting down.
TTACAACATCCTAGATTTTCATCTTCTCAATCAGACTTGTTGTTTTAAAGTTGGACTGAATTAACATTAACTCCAAAGCATATGGCGCCAACGTTTGTTATCCCAAAGTGAATATTCCCTCCAGTTTTACTAGTCTTGTCGGTTTATAAAGTTCTGAAACGCAGAGAATAAGGGCTTTAGATTGCAAACGGGATAATGTACTATAGTGGTGAGACATAGTTATTAAGTTAGCCCTCAAGGACCAGGAATATCAATCCTTTTCAACCGTTTGTGGTTGTGACTTTATTCTACTTATATCACTCAATATAATGTAATTGACCTTTTTGTATCTATCCTGCTCCAATTAAAGTAAAAAAAAATCAACAGAAATAAAAAAAATCTGGATACTGTCATATATAAATCAGTTGAAAAACAAAACAGAAGGTTTTTAAAGGAAATAAGTGAGTGAAATTGGATTTATCTGAGAGTTGATTGAATCGAATGCGGGTATGTTGAACCGAAAAATAAAAACTTTTTTGCGAGAATGTGAAGGATTATATCGAAGGAAACGTCCAAAATAAAATATTTATTTCCAATAAATTTTTTTTCATTTGGAAATATGTATAAAGCACACAGAATAGTCCATATAAATGTGACTTTTTTTTAGATTTCGCGTTCAAAAACTTCATTTATTCGAATTGATTTATACACTTTGATAAATTAAGCTTCTATGAAATTATTTGGATGAATCATAACTGATTACTTGATAGAATAAAAGGATTTCCATGAAAACAATATCAAAGGAAAATGTGTGCTTAATCCTCTATAACAGAAGTTGCTTGATTGATGCTTTTTTGTTGACATTCACGTTCTAGATGTTCAGTTTACTTAAAGATATTGATTATACTACTTCACAAATTTTGAATACGTTAGTTTATGAATTATTGATCATTCAGGTAATAGCCAGGAAAAATAATTCGTATTTTCGGTTACGTCTGATTTCAGAAATATTTTATAACTTATAAAACGTGCTTTACTTAGTATGAACAATAACAAAGTAATCAAAAAATGACAAACCTATTTTCAAGGTGAGTTTCCCCTAACAATTCAACAATAAAGCCCTATCATATTTTCATCCCAAAATCACTGATGATGATCTTCAATGATATATCCACTCCTATCTTTTGAAAATTTTTTAGAAGTCAAACAACTTTTTCATTGACAGATAAGAGACTTTTGAACTGATGATCTTTTATAAATCACTTGCGTATCTGTGTGTCAACATATATTCTTTTAGTTTACTTCCTTTAATTTTTGGAAATATTGCTTGCAAATATCGGAAAGCATCACTATTCTTGTTTGGTGCATTCAAAAGTCTTAATGAATGTGGAAATGGGGCAAAATATTGTTTTTTTGGAACTATAATCGATTTATTTGATATTCATTTTGTTCAGAGTATCCTCATTTCGAATAAATTATATTTTCCATTATATTGATGCTCTGTCGGTTAGCCAACAGACAAAGAAAACAATATTATTTGGTAAGTCCAACTTGTTAACTCAAAAACAAACCGTTTACTTCGAAGTGTATGCACACTTTTTATTTTGGTTTTCTTACATTATCAATTTCATTATCGTACAATTATTTACAGCTTTCCTTGAAATTTACTGGGTGTTTTGGTATAGATAGTTTCTTATAAAATATTTGTGTGATAACTTTCAGACCGTATTCTGAAGAACCAACGATTAAGCGCCATTCTGTTTTATATTAGTTTTGATTTATTGCTTCAAACATTCCTAGGATACCACTACAATATTAGTCAGATATTTGAGACTCTCTAATTATATATTTTTATTTAGCTTGATTGATAAGTGGAGTATTTCCTTGAAGGAACTTTGTTTGTACTTTCTACTCGATATTACAATGGGATTTGATATCAGATATTGAATGCTGACTAAGAATTGATGAATATTAAACTTGAGTATGGTAATTCGAATAAGTCATATTGTTGCAAGAAAACAAATTGACGTGATACTTATATTTCTGCTTACACATTTTGGTGTAAGGAAGGTAGGTTGACATACTTATAAACATAAAACCTAGATAAAAAATTCAAGTTATCTAAACTAGTGTTACCTAACATAGATAGATTGATCTTCCACCTCAACTCGTCCCTTTAAGAAGCGCTCTCACAACGATGCAACGAATGAACAAAAGAAACACAACAAATGATTGTTATAGAAATTCAGAAAGAATTCCTATAACAATGAGGAAATGTCGATTATTTTCTAGCGTAGCTTTCATTTGTACATTTACGTGATGTTTTTGACAGAACGTTAAGTAAAATACTAAAATCATCTCATGCATGAATGTCGTTTTCGATTTTTTTTTCAGTTGTTAGAATATTGAATTTAATTAAATATGAGTTGAAGTAAATTCCTTAGTCACATTAATTTTCCTCATCTCATATCATCCAACACAAATATAATTCGTAGACATCTGCAAGAAGCGGAACCAAATTATAACTGGCTATAATATGATCTTACTGACATGCTTTATTTGATGTTATTGTGTAGCACACGGTAGAATTAAAGGATTAAATTATAATTACAGGTATTAATTATTATCTCTTTATTTATTGAATTAGTTGAGGGAGATATATTATCATTCATTATCAATAAAGAAGTATCCATATACCAGGTGATGACTTGATCTTAGCACCATAACGCTCTAATACTTGAAACGAGAAAATTCTAAACATTTTCTTTCAAACTAAAGAGAACGTATTGAAAATTTATATGGATGTGAACTATATTATTTTCAATAATATCACTATGAAATATTCACTGTTTGAAAGCAAATAATATTGATAATTAAAAGAAACGAAATTAAGAAAGCAGCAGTCATAGGTGGGCTTGGTTTTGTCATCGTGATACCTTTTTTTAAATAATAAAAAATGATAGTTTTACAACGTTAATTTTTCCTAAATCGACTTAGAAAAATTGTTTAGAATGATTTTTTTCCTTCATGGATTATTAACCTTCAATTGTGATGAGTGCATCGAATTGATTTCTCATCTATCAAAAAATGTGTGGGTATGGAGTAACTATTGGAAAAACGGCTCCAAATGATTTTCTCATCATGGTACAAGTTGCGTAAATTCAATTATCAATTAAAATGAAAGATCGTCGAAAATAATCGAATGTTTTACAAATATCGAGGGGATACAGATTTGCGGAAAATCAGGAGAGTGTAACTTGAGTGAATTGTGTGAAGTGACAAATAACAATCGATTATATTCGATTGCTCCAGCGACATACTTATGCCGAGGAAAGTCTCGAGTATGAACAAATTTTATTGGAAAAACCTAAAGATTTAGCCTCTAGATGATTGGCGTAGATGAGTAGTAATTTAGCCTCAAGAGATTCATGTGCTCTTCACAGTATTCCATCCACGAAACAATCATCAGCAGTTCTAAGGAATCAACCAGATGTGATCCAGATGCTAGTTAGTTTAAAGGGCTTCAAACTTCTATCAATAAAATGAAAATTAGCAACCCTAGGTTATTGACATGATTCAAACCATCCATAAACTGTCTCTATTATCAGATACTGCAAAAGAACGCTCCGCTACTCGAAAAAGAAAATGTGAAAAAAAATGCTCAACATCATCTCTATATAAAATTTCTGTTGAAGTAAAAGGGAATGAAATGAAAAAGGAAAAGAAATATATGAAAACTAACTTAAAAACTGCATTTAAAGAGGAAGGGAAAGAAACATAAGGTGGAAAAGCCAGAAAAGAAAAAGAAAAGTAAGTCAGAGAGAGAGAGAGAGAGAGAGAGTAAAAGACAAAAATAAAGAAAATGATAATCTCAATCACAAAAAGCTACTTGGATAGTATGCTTAGAGGATAATGACGAGGACTAAATACAATGTTCCATTTGCCATAAATAGGCTGATGTGCTGATATGTATGAAAGAATCTTCTTCATACATCCTTCAGAACGGCTTGAGACACGCATCAAAAGTATGAACAATAATTTCAAAAACTTGCAAATTAACTTCAGATTTCGTCAAGGTGGAGTAGCGATTGGAATGATATATTTTTAACTTCTTTTAAAAGCCATATGTTGTGTTTTGTACTATCTCAATAATATATTCAGTTTTCCAGATTCTCCTTTCTCTGGAAGCACTTGTCATTCCATCTTTGGTTCATACCTGTGTTTACAGCATCCTGAAAAACCATGTCTTCAAATGAAACTATTCTTTTTGGTCAAAAAATTTATAATTAAATGGAAATTTTGTAATCCTGCAAATCTGTAACAAGTTAATTGATAAAATGATAATAATTTGATTTGATCGAAACATTATGAAATGTTCAAATTGATTTTTTGTCGTGCATATTATTACATGTAAGGAAATGGTCATGGTAGAGAATTTACATAAATTATAGTTTTGTGGATTTACATATTTATTTAGCTTTTGTCATTTATTCACAATACCTAATCTTTATAGTTAATCATCATGTCTTTTTTAATTTTGACGCATCAATAAAAATATGTAGTGATTAACAAAATTGTTATTATGGTAATGAATTTAATTGAATAGGTACTTCATTATTTAGAAAAAAATCAGCATTATGATGTAGATTTTAAATGATGATTATCACAATTTGTAGTTATGTAATATACATGTCCATCTAATGGAAGAAACTTGTTTATAATTTGATACAAAGAAAGCTTTCAATATATAGTAAATTGATGAAATGAATCAATCGAAATATATTTTGATATTATTTTTCATTCAATTATATACACAAATCCAAATTCCAAATTCTAAAAAAACCTTTTTTTAGATTTTATAAATTGTTTAGAGTCCTTCTATTGTTATAAATCATTCACTACTTAACATGCAGCCCAGAAAGCCGTGTAACGACGTCAAATTGAGGAATTTACTCTATCGTTTTGAAATCCCAATACGATCCATATCAATTTTAAAAAATTTATAACTGCTTTGACTTTGTTTTTTATTGGTACAACCAATCGTTTAAAAGATTATTGCTTGCTTCCGCTCTATAGGTAGTTGGCGAATCGTTTTTGTTTTAGACTTTGTTTGTTTCTCTGCATGATTTGATGCCACCTTTACCATCACCAAACTCCAAGTGTTTCTTAAATTTTCCGTTTGACTAAGGGTACGCGCTATATTCGCTTCAATATCTACTTTGGAGTTATACAACTTCACATCTTTCAATATTTATGCTTTGCTTGTTATAAATGTGTCCTGGCTAATACTAAATACTTGTATAACCTTTCTACGTATTTTTGTCGAAGGAATTAATATCTTGCCATGTTGTAATTGCAGGGAAATAAGTTTAAATATCGGGACCTGTGATCACCATTCAAAACTCATAGACAAAACGAAATTAGGCAATATTTACTTGTTCTTACTGTTTTTTAGACATTTATCTTGTTCTAGACTAACTGCTGCTCATTATTTTTTTCTTAATTCTGTAACATGTAGCCTAATTTGGGACGCTCTTCCTAAAAGTCTTTAGACCAGTAGTATTAAATCTCTTTCTCTTCGGAATAGCCTCTCGAGGTATATCCTTTCAACGTACTATTTTTTGTGTCTTTTCTACCGTACAATAACTTAAATAGGTATAAGTGAGACCAAGATCTGGATCTGACACAAAGGAAAGGCAAAAAGATGTTTCTTTATTTTTACATAACATTTTGACAAAGTTATACTTGAGTGCACATTTAGGAGCATTAATATATTAAGTAGCTGACAAGCAGATATTCATTAATTCAGTAATTCATTATGCTTTTGCCTATGTGAACATTTCATTTATTATCGGAGGTATTGGTGACTTTATACAGAAAGAAGTTTGTTACTTTACACAATTGTTTTTGAGAAAAGTTTGAAAGAAATTCATGTTTCTCTCATTTACCTCTGTAGAAAAATCAATTTTCAACTCAGTTGCTGGCATTTGGGTTCATGAAGAAACTTGGATAAGGGAGGTAAATTCCGATGCCGTTTCATTTTGGGTGCAAATTACGGCTTCCAGAATGTGCGCAAAAAGGTGAGTCTGAATGTGACCTGCAATATGGGGTTGTGTCTACCACCTCACAGGTATACTCTCATTCACGACCGTTTCCCCGAACAACCTCCTCAATAGAACTATTCCTTAGCCACCCATCTGACTCCAGAAATTCTGAGTTGTTCTATTTGGAAATTTCAAATTGCTTTTTTTTTATAACAATCTTAATTTCCTATCGGTGCACGTTTTAAGGAAAACAAAAATACTTTCGTCTTTCTAAATCCCACACTGTTTTATAACAGCCCTCCTCCCCTAATGTTTACTCACACACACCCAAGGAAGACCGAATTAATTGTTCAATCAGCATTTCAGCGAACACATCTCGAAAGAGGTCTAAGTAGTCTAATTATACTTGAAGAAATACATGTATAAAATATTATCAAAGTTATATACAATTTTCAAAATCAGAAAACATTCATGAAAATCATTGTCCTCACTCTAGTTTCCTATATGTAAAGATAGAAAGATACAACAAATTTTATATACCAAAGTTATGTGGGATCCAAAGAAAATTCTAAGCAATAGAGATAAAACTTAATTATGGATATGATATTTTATCTCAAGACGACTACGGTCCGAAATCTTTACTGTAGATTCACAATTTTAAGTGAGGATGACTACAGAAAGCATCTTCTGGTGTGTCTTTGATCACACAAACCAAATAATAGCTTTAGCTGGAATAAATCTGTGGAACAAGAGGTTGTTCAACTACTTTAGATACTCAATCCAAAGAGGTTATTCTAAAAAATTCCATTGAACTGCTTCGATATATTTGTTGTTTATACACTTTGTTATTTGATGAAATTGAAATCGATTTTTTCCTTCATAAGCTGTCAATTCTTTATTGTCGCTGTTGAATCGACGACCACAAATCAACTCTCTGTTCGGCCGAAAAACGATAGTTCTTGAAAATAAGCATGGTCATGACGACAGTTAATCAATTTCATATAAAACTCAGTTTGGATTTTCTTTTCTAATTTTATCAAAAAATTTCACTACAAATTTTATGATAAATTCCAGTCAACAGTTATTTTTCTTCCATTTTTCAGTGCAATATTTTTTATATAACCGCGAGAAGATGTTTTTAAGTGCCAAGGAAGATCAAATCCTTGGCTCCTGTGCATCATTGTATAAAGCGCTAATCTAGAATATCGCTTGGTTAGTTGTAAGTGTTCTTTAACACTGTGCTGCAGCGATACGATCCCTAAATATACAAGTCGAAATAAGAAAAAGAAGACAGAACTACATAATCAATACATAATTGTCATCACGAATAGTATATCTCCCATATTATGTAAAAAGACAAGAAAGGAATGTGATTAGGTTAGGTAATTCGTTTATTAAAATTGATCAGTTTCTGTGAGAATCGATCACTATTTCCAGCGCTATTGAAACAGTAAGTGATCGAAGTTTCAGAAATACTCCACATATCATTATCCCTTATCAAAATCACACAGAAGAGTATGAGAAAATATAAAAAGAATGTGTACCTGAACTGGAAGCTTTAATGTAAAACGGGACAAAATGTATCTCCACATTTCAGGCCGTCACCGTTTCGATATTATTAAAGTGTGATAGAGGGAAAATTTATTAATAGGCTCCATACCCTTCATTGGGGAAATGAAAGCATTGAAGGAAGTTTGAATGAAGCATGCGACAGGGCCGTATTAGAGACAGAGGAAAAAGCGAGCAAACTAACTATAGTATACTGAGTCAGCTCCGACACTATACTAACATTTTTCATATTTACACGAAGATTAAGGATTGTTTGAAATCGTTATATCAATTTATCCTGAGTATATCTCATGATTTTTACAAAAATTTCACTCATACGTCTTCATTAGTATTAAAATTTTTCGAAAATCTTTGAAAGAAACGCATGTGAGTCATAGAAAACAATAAAAAGCGCGATAAAAGAATAATTATGAAATTTAGAGAGACCAATTATTTTACCGCGTCTTATATTTGTGAATATTGTATAATAAACAAGAATTGCTACGTCACTAGTATCAACAATTATGCTGATTCACGTTGGTATTGTAAAAAAGAGGCTTCTTCGTAAAATACGAAAATTGCTACTTAAGTTTTGAAATGTGGCCACACTGATGTAAATATGTCAAATCTGACATGAAATTGGACAATATTATTGGTAAACGTACTCAGAACACATATGTAATACTTCTATATGGACAGTTTCTGTAAGTGGAAGCTGTTCCAACTAAGGAAGCCATAATGGCAACGATTTCTCTATCCTCCGAGGTTCCCAGCTCGGTTCTGCGCATTCTCAAGCATGCGCAGTAAAGATAAAGTATCTCGAACGAGAGAGAAAATGAATATTGTTTGCACCGTAACGCAGGGGCGTTTTTTGAAGTGAAAACTTCTTTAGCGGCGTTGTACACTTAAAAGGAAGTATCCCCCTCTCTTTCTACGGCGTGGCGAAAATGTATGCCTACGCCGCATAAGCGAAACAGCGGACAGAGACTATTAATTGAATTTTTAAATAATGAATTGGGTTTAACTATATCAAATGATCGCAATCTTAGCAGAACGAAATACAAAACTACTATTGATGCGGTCTTTATTAGACACTTAAATAGGTTCGAAACAAAATTGTTTTTTTCTTACTTCAGCTATCATAAACCGATGGATCTGGTAATAATGATGGTGAAAAAGTCGTTGAAATTATGGATAGAAGTTGATTTTTCTGAGAGATAAACTTTTTAATGTAATATAAATTGTCGTGTTTGTGTACGATAGCGCAATAAATAAATATTGTATTCTACCTCATAAATGATAGTACTTTTATGTTGACAATTAAAGCAATTCGTTCAAAATTATTCCCTAACCTTTCCAAAATATCAAAAATGCACAACGTTAATATTCAAATTTTCACTTCTGCCGGCACTCCCGGAGTCTAACCCGTCGTTTTTTTCTCAAACCAACTGTCCATATGACATATATGACTCAGAACATGTTGTCTTATTTGTACTATTTGAGTTGTTAACTGATATTCGAAGCATTCATCTTGGTTAAAGAATGAAATTAAATCGCAAACATTCTCTTGCGATAATTTTCTATGACTTTCGACGTGGATTTATCTAGCAACAGTGTGCCGATCAACTCGCTATGACTTTTGGTAATGACGCACCAACTCGAGCCACCATGTTTCCGAATTCACTCGAGGTTGCACCTCGCACTTCGATTTGTTTGCGTTGGATAGCGCATAATTTGACAATAGCTCAAATAAAGCTCGTGTCAATTTAATCGCCGTCTATAAGATCATGAATGGCGATAAAACTCGGATCTATTTATATGAACCCGAAACTAAACAGCAATCGACTGTATTGGTCTTTCAAATCGAGCCAAGCTCAACAAAAATAGACATATTGCCACTGTTCCATTGAAACATTGTAAAATGTTTTTGTTTACCTGAAGTGTCTGAAATAATCAGGGAAACCAATCGCAGTAGAGGAATCATTCTCCACCAAGACAATGCGAGCTCTCACTCATCAGTTCAGACAAAAACCTCGAAAACATCGAATTGATGGATCATTCGCCGTACAGTCTTCGTATGGCACCCAATAATAGCTGCTTATTCCCGTAGAGCAAAAATAAATTGCGAGGTCAACTTTTTTCTAGCCTGAAGAAGTTGTGGATGCATTCAAATCACATGTTTTGGAGTTACGTTGGTTCAAACGCATGTAAAATGGACGCATTAATGGAAGAACTTTTGATAAACAATAAAACCTTATCTAATTATTAATATTTGTTTTTGTTTGACTATTTCAAAAATTCAGTAGCAACCCTTGTATAACCTTACTTAAGCATTACAATCATAAATTTTTTAATTTTTAAAATTGTATAGAATAATGTCATTTTATATGAATGAAATTCATTATTATATGAAATAACAAAACCTCTCATACTCAACAGAATTATTTCAATCATAGATGTTTCACATTTTCTGATGTAATCGAATTGTACGATGTAACTGAGTGGAGCTAATTGAAACGGGACGTTTATCAACATTCTATTGTTTGTCTTTCAAATGATTTGACTAGTAATAGTGTTAATTTAGGGAATAATTGATACTCAATGCTTTACTGAACCGCGAGAGGTGCTAACTCGCGTGTTACGTTTTCGGTTTTACTCCGTCAGTATAATAACAAATAGAGGAGAAACGGAATATCCCTTCGGCATCAATTTTCGTACTTGAATTTCAAATTCATTTTGCATAGTGTGATATAATGAGATAGTTTTAATTGAATTTGTCCTCATATGAGAGTCATGGTAGACAGGATCGTAAAAATCAGTTGTACCTACAAATAACCTCTCACATAGACTATGAAGTCGGTCCTGTTCGATTATGATGAAGAAGTTAGAAGTTTGGCGATTTATATTGTTTTTGCTACGGCTACGATTTGTTTATATTTCTAGTAAGACCTTATTTATTTGTTTGTTTGTTTACTTTGTAGAATTATTCGAAAAAGTCGTTCTTGTTCAGCAGCGAGATGTCAGTATATAATTCAATGTCATGGTGAACTGATCTAAATAGTGAAAAGAAACCGGTAAATTTGATTGAATTATGAAAGTAGTGTAGAGTTAATTATTATTAAAAGTGAGTAAGTAAGAGGCAGTGTGTATAAATTAACCCCACCGTTAAAAATAATTTATAAGAAAAACATAATATTATTATTATTATTTGCTATAAATTGTTTTGTAGTATTCTGAAATAAGTTGATTTCTTTAAGCAACGGATGTCAATTGAAACAAATGTATTCCTTGTTAAAAGGAAGCGCAAAAATTTTGTCATGTCTCAAGATATTGAACCAACTTAATCCAGATAAAAAAAACGATTGAGATCTGCTCTGATCTGATAGGGCTTACTAGGTAGCCTCGAAAAAGAGCAGAAACAGAAAAAGTGAGGTCTGGGCTAGAAATACTTCATAATAAACTATAAATAGGAAAAAATGAGGAAGTGGTTAGGTAGTGAACTCAGTTTTAGAATTGTTGAAAGTAAAGGAGTCCGAGTGAACCACGACCAATCTAGATAAAAGTTGCTCCTACTAATCTAACCTGACGTAATCTTCTCGGGAAAAAATAATGAATAAAATCTATTCTGGACTAGAACTACTTGTGCCATTAAAAAAGTACATAATCTAACGATGCCGTCATGCATTCCGGCTGCAGCTCATTTTCATCTCATTCTTTACTCTTCTCTTTATTTGGATCAACTGTGCTTAGTTTTCTCTTCTTCTTTTCTAATATTAACTTTTTTTGTAATTTTCTAGATTCTCTATAAATAAAAAACGTCGGAAACTATGTAGATACTTTGCTATTTTCAAGTACTTCTTATTTTTATTATTTTGTATGACCAACTTAATGTTTTTTAGTCAAATTTGTGTGTATGACATACACAAACATGCAAGCATGAGAAGAACCAGTTAACTGATGTCTTTCTTCCTCTTTTATTGGTGTAATTCCACTTCCATGCTCCTTTAAGATTCACTTAATGGGAAAGCTCTATACCGTTCAGCATCTACGCCTACATGAATGGTAAACAGGACATTCTACCACTTCCTGTCTTTCCGACGGATCTTTATCGTATTTCGCGTCATGTTATTCTTGCCTGGTATCTTTCCTTCCTTATGAGAGGTTTTATTTTCTTGTAGAGTGGCTATAAAACTATTTTCATTACACATCAACTTTTCCAATTACCAATCACCAGAGTACAAATATCCCACCTCTACCTAAGATAACTTTTACTGTGAGACTAGTAATACCAAAAGTTGAGGAAGTAAATTTTCAATGTTCAGTAGGTAAGCTTAACTACGACTTTTTCTCGTATACTCTTTAATAGAACTCCCCATCTACTCCCACGGTTGAGGTTGGGAAATTTAATATACAGTGTGGTAGTAAACTGTGTGGAACGATTCGGTTTATGATGAATATAACCTGGTTATCGAAGCGAACGTCGGACAGTGTAATTGTGAGTGCTAGTGGAAAGGGGTATATTTGTATGATTATCAGTGTTTGTGTGGTGGTTGTATACTATCAGTTCCTATGTCGATTGAAGATTTATTGAATTATAAATCAGCAAATCGTAATGACAATAACATTGCTAAAAATACGTTAGCATGCATGGCCTATGGGGCAGCGAAATTTCACTTAATATTGATGATTTGTTTATTTTAAATTGAATCCAAATTCTTTTTGGTTTATCAACTGAATATGGAGCTTTTCTCAGCTATTTTTGTTTTTTTTTATTCTATATCTAGTGATATTTCTTGCTTATTTTCCATGATCGTAGTGCATTGTAGGTTCATTTGATACTTCAGGTCGAACAATATCTTTTATGGTTTTGTACTTTTAGAACTCTCGACTTGATCGAATGAATACTGAGAACTTAAGCGAGTATGTCATAAGTAATTATTCTAATATTTGTAATTCCATAACCATCTATTAGTATTTGTATCGTAGATAGATGAATTTTTACAAAATAATTTTCGGAAAGAATTTTTGCAGAAGGTTCCCTGAATCCATTAGGTTTTTCGTCGCAAATCAATGGTAATAAAATCTCAATAGTGAAGTGTTATTAATGAAGATTTATTCCTCTGAGCATTGTTATTGAAAAAAATGTTCCCTCTATTACTAAACTAAGTAAAAAAGATCACAAAAGTGATTAATTTATTATGGGCTTCGAAGGCTGAACTGAAAACTAATTTATAGTTTACGAATTTGTCATAATCGATAGTTTTGATAAGAAAGGTTGAGAGAAGATCTGTAGCATAATAAGATATATTGTATAAAATATCTAAAGCATTAACTTCTGATTAACAATATTGTGAAATGAAATATGAAAACTAACGTATTCTAAATAAGTGCATAATTTCAGTTTCAATCAACTTAATAACAGAATTTCATGTCGGTTACAACTTCACAATCAAATATGGATTCGCATTCTCAATATTATCTTACAACTCAGTTTGACTAACCGCGATGCATCAATAACGATTAAACTGACCTCATTTTGCAGTTTCCAACTTGAAGCTTTATCATTTTCCATTCATTCGATTCCAATATCCCTAATGTTTTGGTAGTTGCGGAAAAAAAAATAACACGACAAATTAATTTTGTATTTAAAAAGGTGCTAAAGTTATTGGAAAATACAATATTTTCAAAAAGAAAGTAGAAACTAGGAGATAATCTAGAACAGCTGGAAAATAAGAATGATCT